>NW_016168991.1:0-2008 GCF_001687245.7 Rhagoletis zephyria
TTGAAATCTCCAGCAACAATTATGTGGCCGGTTATGTCACGCAATTCGTCTTCAAGGTCCTCGAGCTTTTCCCTGAATACAGGGACTGCGTTGTTTTGAGACAGTTTTTTAACCCAGACGTAGCAGCGTCCGACCCCGCTGCACTCTGCGCGATGGTTGGGGTTAGCAATCCATATCGCGGCCGAGCCTGATTGGTCAACATGCCAGGTTTCCTTTGTTCTATAGGGTTCACTGATGATGACAGCGTCTGCTCTTTGTTCAAGAACCAATTGGTCCAGGAGGTCATCAGCTACCCTACTCCTGTTCATATTGCCTTGTATAAATTTAATCATATTCTCCCAAGCTTTGTCTTAGCCTCAGCAAGGGCATCCCTGAAGACCTTGCACGCTCCCGACCCGGGCAGGTAATTGGCATTTTTCTGTCAATCTCCTGCCGAGCACAGGTTGCAGCTTGGGCTTTCTTTACATGCAGAGGCTATGTGGCCCTGCTGACCGCATTCCCAGCATGAACTGCATCTGTCTGGGCCTTTGCATGCCGCCTTTTTGTGGCCATACCCCAGACAACGGAGACGCCTTTGGACATCCGCGCGCTCTCTGAAGCTGCAGATATTCCAACCTACTCGCAGCTTCCCCTTTTCAATAAGAGTCCGGCCTGTCAGTTCGTCGAATTCCACCACAGCCATTCTTTGTTCTCGCGAGTTTACAGCGAGGAGAGGGACGCGAAGTTGGCCATTTATCTTGTCTCCTAACTCCCCGCTTATAGCGTTCTCCACTTCTGATGCCCGGTGGTTAGGCAGTCCATGCCCAGAACTTCTAGACGTAAACGTCTAGTGAGAATACGGGCGTCTCCAAGCTGGCCAATGGCAGTGCACACATTTTCCTTAAATGCTGTGTGGTTGCCACAGCGCTCCATTTCGATGAGCACGCCGCCTTCGCGGGTTTTCCGAACAGATCGAATTACGGTCTCCGTCTTCTCGGGTTGGAGCTTACCGCGTATCGTTCCCAGCACCTCTGCATAGGTTTTGCCTTCAGCTGGCTTAATTATTAATTTGGCGAGACTCTTCTTTTTTCTCACCCTCTTCTTTTTTTTGCGGCTGGTCGCCTCGCCCTTATTGACCAAGGGTTCACCTGGCGCTGGCCCTGGCTTGGGCTTTCTGCTCTTTCCAACCGTTTTCCATTGATTATCTGGAACGGATTTCTGTGCATTAATATCTTTATTTCCATTATTATTATTACCATTATTAATAATAATCTTATTACTACTATTATTATTATAGTTATTGTTCTTTTTCTTTTCCCGCTCGCCTGTAGGGGAGTCGGATCGAGTTCGACCTCTCTTTTGCGAGCCTTCTGCAGCTCGGAAAGGGTAGACGGCGCTGCTCTCGGAGGTAGCTTAATATATTTAAGCTCTCCTCGATTTGGGCCATACCTGTTTTTATGTCCATGGACACATTCTTTTGCTTAGACACAGCGCTCTGCATCTTCTTCAGGACAAGCCGAATCTGGGCCAATTGCTCATCTTCATTGCCTTCGCAAGTTCCCAAGCTTGCGGTGACATGCTTGTCGCTGTTTGCAGCAGCCGGCGTTTGAAGACGACTATCCCGGCTGCCGGGAGTTGCCGTTTGGCAAGGTGTAGCCTTCTGCGCCACGCCGGCGGCTTTCTCCGTGCTCGTGGTGCCGGAATTTGCCTGCAGAGGAGTTTGTGGCGGGGAGCGCACNTAGACAGCGCTCTTCATCTTCTTCAAGACGAGCCGAATCTGGGCCAATTGCTCATCTTCATTGCCTTCGCAAGTTCCCAAGCTTGCGGTGACATGCTTGTCGCTGTTTGCAGCAGCCGGCGTTTGAAGACGACTATCCCGGCTGCCGGGAGTTGCCGTTTGGCAAGGTGTAGCCTTCTGCGCCACGTCGGCGTCTTTCTCCGTGCTCGTGGTGCCGGCATTTGCAGAGGAGTTTGTAGCGGGGAGCGCACGACTCTACTGCTCTTCCTGAATGCGCTGCATTCTTCCTCC
>NW_016168991.1:2373-11203 GCF_001687245.7 Rhagoletis zephyria
ATATTGGTTTTATTTTATTCATTTCCAATCAATTGGGTCTCCGCTCCAAGCCGCTATCTCCACACGTAGCACAGTCGCTTTTAAGTGTCCCGAAGTTCCCTTCTCTCAAAGGAGCAGGCCATCGCGAGGGTTGACACAAGTCCTTATGGGATATTGTGTTCAGAGCCAAGACAGCGCAAAACCAGGAGTAAATCTCAACTGGACCTGTGCGGCCAACTAAATGGCGACGTGTATTGAACGTANCCAGCACTTTGTGGCTATATAAAAACAATAAAGATAAATTGAAAATATTTAGAAAACAAAAAATATACAAAATTTAGCTGCAGCTTCTGCTATTAAATGTATGTTGAAATGTTTATATGAACTGAGGTATGTATACATACATGTGTATAGTATTTGAAGTTGAAAAATAAGGCCAATATGGCTCAAAGGACAACATAAAATAAGAGGCCGAATGAAGTTATTTATGAGGACTATAAGACACATTTAAGAGCCTCAAAAAAACTCTGAAACGTTTCATATATGAGGCCACAAATTGCTTTAAAAAGAGTCCAAAATTTGCCGTTTATGAAGCCAATAAGAGTCCAATATGACTTATTTGGAGGCTCATTTGATGTATGAATTTAAGCTCATATAAGTCGACCTTCGAAGGACGGAATAGACACTAATTTCGGGCTCTTAAATGAGCTCATTATGAGCGTAAAGGCTGCGAAATGCGACTCCTTAAAGACTCATTTATGACACCAAATGTATATTTCATTGATATGTACATATCTCTCGCTCATAGGGAAAGCACTTATTGAATTTTTTTTCGTTTTGCGCATGCATTTCCTTTTTACTTTAAAATTTCAATACTTCACACAAATTAAAAAAGCGTTTTTCTCGATAAGTCAATGCTGAAACCACACGCTTTATTTCCTTTTAAATAAATTTCTTTTAATTCCGTAAATTAGCAATTCGCTAGAAATGTAAATACATAATTAATTCCAAATGTCAATTCTTGACTCAAGGGAATGCTTCGAACTATATCCGCTTAATTCACAGAACATGTTTTTCATGTGAGCGTTTTCAAAATATCTTATTAATTTGTATGAACAAAATCCCATAGTGATACACGAAACACAAAGAAATTTAAATAAATCAGTTTCTACCTACCGACTATCTTTTGACTTACGGATTCTTAGAAACACACCACTCTTGTAAGACACAAAACTCCGCGAGAAACGTTTAACCTCGTATGTATCTATGTTGAAGACCGTTTTCAATATGTACGAACGACACTAATTACTAGGGCTATTCGCGATCCGGTGCAAATGGCCTAGCATCATTGCATTGCAAATTTGTATTGCAAATTATTTGCAATACACAAACAAAATACACGCATTTGCATTTGTCATGGCTTGGCAAATTTGCAATACCGAAAATCCATAGCATAAAAATGCTATGCATTGCATTCATAAACAAAACCAAAGCTGATGCACAAAAATTGTTTTGCAAAAGCTTTGCCATGACAGTTTAATAAAGGTCGCTCACAATCCATGGCATATTTCTGCAATTGCATAAATTTGTCAGCTCTTATACACCGAATCGCGAATAGCCCTACTATTTCAGTTGAAAAAAATATCAATAACGAAAAATAAACTGGCATATATTGATGTCGTTGAAAAGCAAAATGGTATTCAAAAGAATTTGGTGCAAAGTAAATTTTGTTAGCAAAAATTGGTATATCTTTTTTGTCCACATTCCAGTTTTGATAAAATATAGCCTATGTTACGTCCGAGGTCACTGTCTAGATACCAGTTAAAGCCCCTTGAAAATCTATTCAGTAGTTCCGGAGATTAGTGAGTTCAAACAGAAAAACAATCTACAGTTTTATTATAGTATAGATAGATAGATAGAAAATAAGTAAAAGTCAGTACGTTTGTACATTGCCATGCCCTCTTTTCAAAGAGCCCATTTTTCTCCATGAGTATGGGGTTGATTTCATATATCTCCATACGAAGTTACAGTACTGTACCATTAACACTTCCAGAGATATGCCTTATGAAATCCGGCTTGTATGGTAGATGCCACGACCCCTTTTCCAATAGCTCCATATTTTCTCCATAACTACGCGATTAGTTTCATATATCTCCATACGAAGTTACAGTACTGTACCATTAACACTTCCAGAGATATGCCTTATGAAATCCGGCTTGTATGGTAGATGCCACGACCCCTTTTCCAATAGCTCCATATTTTCTCCATAACTACGCGATTAGTTTCATATATCTCCACACCAAGTTCCAGTACTCTACCAAGAACGATTCTAGAGATATGCAATAAGAAAAATTCGACTTGTATGGGAGTTGCCACGCCGGTATAAAGCTCCTGAACTCTACCATAAACACTTCCAGAGATACTTATTATGAAAAATTCGGTTTATATGGGAGGTGCCACGCCCCCTTTTCAAATAATCCGAATTTTTATTCATGAGTATGCGATTGAATTCATATATGTATCTCCATACCCAGATCCAGTGCTAGACCATGAACACTTCCAGAGATATGCGGTATGAAAAATTCGTATTGTATGGGAGGTCCCACGCCACTTGTACAATAGCTCCAATTTTTCTCAAGAGTGTGCGATTGATTTCATATACATAGTACCTCCATACCAAGTTCCAGTACTCTGCCATGAACATTTCCAGAGATACACAGTACGAACAACTCGGTTGCATATGAGGTGCCACGCCCCTTTTCCAATAACTCCAATTTTTCTCCATGAGTATGTGATTGTTTTCATACATTTTCGTACCAAGTTCAAAAATTCTACCATGAACGCTTCCACAAATATACAGTATGAAATATTCGGGTTGTATGGGAGGTACCACGCCCTCTTTTTCAATAGCTCCTATTTTTCTGCAAGCATATGCGATTGATCTTATATATCTCCATACCAGGTTCCAGAACTCTACCATGAACATTTCTAGAGTTATGGAGTATGAAAA
Source organism: Rhagoletis zephyria (assembly GCF_001687245.7). NCBI lineage: Eukaryota > Metazoa > Arthropoda > Insecta > Diptera > Tephritidae > Rhagoletis > Rhagoletis zephyria. The sequence goes on from NW_016168991.1 coordinate 5,363, forward strand.
ATTCAGTTTGTATGGGAGGTTCCCCGCCCCTTTTGTATATCGAGATTTTTGTTAGCCGATATCCATCTTTTGAACGTCTGCAGCAACCAAAAGTTTCGGATCGATATCTCACTTGTTGACGTACAAATATTTCACATCATACGTCAACAAAACCGATACCGATTCGAAAATTGTCGCTAACTGGTCACAGAATCTGGCGCTAACTGGTTGCAGAATGTCCTACAAAAATGATATCGGCCGATTCAGCTGGAACAAAAATACTTCAAACAAGTAAGAGTTTCTCTGTATTATGGCCTCGAACCGACATATATACATCTTTCATTTGAATCAGTATTAAAAGCTCTATTGGCTCCTATATTCGGGTTTTGATAGGCGAGTCTCCCATGGATTATTTTTCCCACATTTTTGGCCTATATGCGCTTTTATTCGAAACCTAAATGTTTCGGTACCGAGTAGCGTGAATATTGGATTCTTAAAAGTATTGACTCAGCACATCACTACTGCTTTCATCTCGGCTGTGACGTCAGCAAAACAGCTGATTCTGTCAAATTCACTGAGAGCCGATTAGCGTGTGCTCTACATACATAATGTCGTTTATTATTTCTCCATGAACGGTACATACATATTTGTTTTTTTAACATTAGAATCAACATTAATGTTAACATTAGCACTTATGTTTATGGATACATAACCCTTGCTTTACGATGTATTCCGTACGAATTAACAGCAGAGGGCGCTCTCAGCGCTGTTATGTGGGCATGTATGTTAGATTCTTTAGGATTTTTAAAGTCCTGCAGTTCCATTTTTAGGAAGTATTTAAACGTTTTTTTCCCTAAGACAATGAGAAGCCCATCCATAACCTATAATCGAAATTTCAAAAAAATCGGTACTGCCGATCTCGAGCTTTGCGAACAGAAAAAAACGGCTTTCAAAATATATATTACTTAGTACTAGCTGTCCCCTGCCACGCTTTGCTGTGGCATATTCCTGTTACATGGATGATAAATGATTAACGAAACAAAGCATATGTTTCAGATAAGTTTGATTTTGCAATACTTGTGTGTAGGTACACAATATGTTTCATTTTTATATTCTCTACGTAGATATCAAGGCTATCTGGTTTGCCGACACGCAAAATAGATTTGCCCATGTGAGAAGCAATCGGCATCTAAATCTAAACCATACTTTTCCAAAGGTTGACCTTGAGCATTACTAATTGTGATTCCGAATGCCAATCGAATTGGGATTTCCTATATTTTAAATTTAAATGGTGTATCGGTTGGAATCATGGGAATTCTTCACCTTTGAAAGGCCACGTTAAAATCTTTGCTTTCACTACGTTGTTTATCAATTTCTTAACTGCGAGTCGCTTTCAGTTGCAGAGTTTTGGCTGATTAATATTCCGCAACATGATAATTGCCACAGNAATTGTGATTCCGAATGCCAATCGAATTGGGATTTCCTATATTTTAAATTTAAATGGTGTATCGGTTGGAATCATGGGAATTCTTCACCTTTGAAAGGCCACGTTAAAATCTTTGCTTTCACTACGTTGTTTATCAATTTCTTAACTGCGAGTCGCTTTCAGTTGCAGAGTTTTGGCTGATTAATATTCCGCAACATGATAATTGCCACAGCTATTTTCAATTTCAGTACATTGGGTAATCCCTGGAAGATCAATCGAGTTCTGAAATTCCGTTGGATAACTAACTGCTGAATTTGTTTCCACAACCGTCGTACATACAAACCGAAATGAGTACTCGCTTAGGTTTTAAGTATTCGATCCGAGCTTATGTCTGTCGCTACATCGCCATCTAGTTGTCGTTATTGGAAACGGGGTTTATAGCGAATGTCCAAGAAGGCGCTGAGAGGCTTGTGACTTTGACAACTCGCGAGGAAATAAGGACTGAAAAAAATGGGGGACGTGCTTGACTTCCGGAAATAAATGGCCCCTTTGCTAACCAGACATCGTGGAGAGAAGTTCTGACCAGAAGTAAAATTTCCCCCAAGTAAAATTGTCCAATCAGAAGGGCTAATTGCCCTTCATAAATCAGTAATAGTTGTTTTAAACGAGAATTTAACGCAAGGAATTTATGAACCTGGTGGATGGGAATTTCTGGTGACTTGTTCTAAGGGAGAGGTTGGCAAAACCGCATTGCTCCGGTTATATTATACTGTCGCAGGCTCCCGTGCGGCAGAAAAATTATAGTAGATTTGCTGATATAACCACGTACGTAAGTGTAAGCCGCAATAATTTAGAGTCCTTGGAAAAAAAATAATAATAATCCTAATGCTGGATGCTGCCGACAAATTTTGAATTAGATTCCAATTTAATCTTACCTTAATTTGTTTAATTTTGCTAATTGGCAACGCATACATATTATGAGAAAACAAATGGTTCATGAATCCTAAGTTAGAGAAAAAAAGAAAAACTATCCATGAAGCGTACCATATAAATATTCTCCTGAATTTGTTAGCGTAAGTCTCTAAAAAGTTCTCTTAATAGATTCTCTTCATATTCAAAAAACCAAAAAAAAAAAATAAACGTAACAAATTAAGAGTAAAGAATTTTAAGCAATTGTTAAAAGACAAATGGATGCATTGAGAAACGAAGAAACTGCAAAAAAAAGTAGAGTGCGAATTCCAATCGGCATTAGTTGAGTTTTTTATATGTGCATATAAGAAAGCAAAACGAGGAGATTTTTATTTCACTTCCAAACATACATGTGTACATAGGTACGTACAACTAAAGCTTTCCTGTCCGAGGAAAGCGTTTTTAAAAAATAAACACGATGCTTTTCTTAATCAATTCAATTGACTCTTATTTATAAGCTAACCATTCACTAATTTCACAATGACGCATTGGCGTTGCATCAGCCAGTGGATGGATGAAATGTCAATGCGTGAGAAATGCGATATTGTTTTCTTAATCAAAAGTTTACAGAAGGAACGGAAAAGACATTGTTGCACGTTATGAGTTCTGCGCTATTGGAATGCGGTTATGTTTACATTGGCTCCAATGTCGCTGTGTGGTCTTTTGGTTTAATCTTCGATCGCAAAGAATTTAATTAAGAATGTAAAGATGCTGCCGTCAGCATTTTGGCCATTTGTTATTTTAGTTTAATATGTGATATTAAATTACAGAGGTTGTTGCTTTATGATTTTAATTAAAAACTGAGTATGGGAATATGCTTTCTGTACTTGAACTTTATTGTTTACAATATGTATTTAAACCGTTATGTGTGGTCTGCTGTTAGCTCCCCCCTCCCTAAGATGAATCGTCCCCGTATCTGCTCTATTTTCTGTTAGTGTTTTTATCGAAATAAAATATGTTTATATTCGTGGTCTTGGAGTTCTATATTTTCAATTTCTTTCGCATTTTTATGTGGTTTTTGCAATTTTGTACAAAGATAAATGGCAAAAATTATGCATAAAGTAATAATATACCGAATGAATGAATTGGTTTTAGAGCTTTTATTTTCTTCACCTAAAATATTTATTTTTTCTAGTTTTAACAGCTTGTTGCTTGATTCTATATATTCCAATATTTCAAAGTTATTTACATAANTACCGAATGAATGAATTGGTTTTAGAGCTTTTATTTTCTTCACCTAAAATATTTATTTTTTCTAGTTTTAACAGCTTGTTGCTTGATTCTATATATTCCAATATTTCAAAGTTATTTACATAATTATATTTCAAATAGTTCCAAATTTTAGACTCAGTGTTTTCGTATGTGATATTATTTATCTCAGTTTGATTTTCAAATGTAATTAAATATGTTCCTTCTAGTGTTCGGTTTTCGACATAATTTTTTCCTGAAATTAGTATTGCCCCTTGTTTTATTATTTCAATTTTATTGTTCCGTTCCTTAATTTTTTACATTTTCCTTGATTTTTATTTAAAATTTCTGACCAACATGATTTTTCTTTTACTAATTTACAATATGTGTTTGTTAATTCAGTTTTGAAGTTATAAATATTATAAAATTTGCTTTTACAATTTGTTACATTTCTGTCAATTAGAAGCCTACCATCTAGTTGAGCTACAGCCCTTACTTCATAAAACTTACAAGTTAATTCTATTTTTGGGTATTTAATGTAAAGTACAATTATGTCATTCTTTTGTATAATTTTAAACTCTGAAGTGTCCATAAAATCCGTAACCGTCATATTTCCATGTTGATAATCTTACTAATATTATAAATGTGAAAGTTTGTATGTTTGGATGTTTGGGAAATTATCACGCGGAAACGACTGAACGGATTTGCATGAAATTTGGTACGCGGATAGCTTATGGGCCAGACTGGTTAATAGGCTATTTTTTAAGAGTTGCCACGTGTCAAAAAAGTTTAATTTATTTAATATGCGGAACGACTGAATGGATTTGCATGAAAGTTTCCACACAGATAGCCTATGACACAGGTTGGAAAATAGGCTACTTTTCTTAAGAGTTTCCACTTGTTAAAAAGATTCATTAAATTAATACGCGGAAACGACTGAATGGATTTGCATGAAATTTTGCAAGCAGGTAGCTTATGACCTACAGTGGAAAATAGGCTAATTTTTTGGAAGAGCTGCTACCTGTTAAAAAAGTTTAATTTAATTAATACGCGCAAACGACTAACGCTTATGACCTAAGTTAGAAAGTAGGCTACTTTTTTAGGAGTTGCCACCTGTTAGAAATGTTTAATTTAATTAATACGCGGAAATGAGTGAACTTATTTGCATGGAAGTTTTCACACAGATAGCTTATGAGCTGGGTTGAAAAATAGGCCACCTTTTTTAAGAGTTACCACCTTGCTAAAAAAGTTTAATTAAATTAATACGCCCAAAGGACTGAACAGATTTGCATGACATTTCGTACAGAGATAGCTTATGACCTATGTTGGAAAATAGGCTACTATTTTAAGAGTTATCACGTATTAGGAAAGTTTAATTAAATTAATACGCGTAAATGACTGAACTGATTTGCATGAAAGTTTGCACACAGATAGCTTATGACCTAGACTGGAAAATAGGCTACTTACTTAAGAATTGCCACCTGTTTTAAAATGAAATTTTGTTCAAAGATGGTTTATGACCTAGATTGAAAAATAGGCTACTTCCTTAACCGGTTTTCCGATCAGAACGAAATTTAGTACACTTACTACGGATTTCGGAAGGATGGTCTTAGACTGAAAGCAAGTCCGATAACTCAAGGCCCCTCCCATACAAATTGGAATTTTCATATTACATACATATCTCTGGAAGTATTTGTGGGAGAGAACTGAAACTTGGTATAGTGATATGTATGTGAAATCAATGTTGGCATTAATCGATTGATGTTTTAATTAGTTAGTTAATTCGATTAAATTCAATCTGATTACAGTTAATCATGATTAATTTTAATCTGACTAAACAGTTAATCGTAACCGCGATTAAAAAATTAAATTTAAGACATTAACTCTTAATTTGATCAAGTACGTTTGGTGATTAATTAAGTTATGCTGGAATTTCCCTGTGCACACAAAGCAAGTTAATCCGGTATGGCTAAGTCGGGTTTCCTCATCAATCTAAGCAATTTGGTGTGCATTTTCATTAAGATATATACCAACAAACGTTTTACAAACTAGGTTTGTAAAAGTTCCCAGTTTATGTATTACTAATAACAATAATTATAATTTTTTTATATTATGTGCTTTTTATAAGCTTAAAACACAAAATAATTACTATAACTGGTGTTTGGTTTCAAACTCGGACAAACTAGACAAATTAATCAGAATTTATTTTTAATTGGATTAACGATTAATGTTTTAAAATAATTAAACGTAATCGCAGCCAGCGATTAACGATTAAAAAA
>NW_016168991.1:18101-18241 GCF_001687245.7 Rhagoletis zephyria
TTTTTTTTTTTTTTGTTTTGATCCCTTCTAGGAAAGGAGGCTTTTTTACTCTGTAGGGTCTGGAGTTCAGAATTGCGACTTCATTAGTAATTTATGGGCTGTACAAGCCGTATTTTATATTTATTTTGCGAATCATTGCT
>NW_016168993.1:0-18238 GCF_001687245.7 Rhagoletis zephyria
ATGACACTTTAACTAAAAGGAAACTTTTGCATAAGGAACTTTAAGTGTTTCGTTATTTCCCTGAGTAATTGGCCCTGAGTAAAATTATTTTCTATTTTTTCATTAACTTAAAAAAAAGAGGAACATTTTTTTATGTATGTTTCCGGAATACTTTAAACCATGTGGTTAATTCCCATCGTTGGTTCATGAAGAAATTGACGGAACTCTTAAATTTTGATCTGAGCATATATATGTTTATATAGAAACGTGGTGCTATATTGCAAAATGTTATTTTGTTTGTTTTTTTTTTACTTTTTAGTATTGTCTGTATATTGTATTGCAGTAGCCATTAAAAAAAAAATCACTGATATTCTGCTTATGTAATTTACGAAACTGCCTTTTTATTTATTGTCGCTTTTGACACACGTATGTATGCAAACATATGAATGTGGTAAAAAATCCGAGATAGCGTTCGGGACACTTTCGAAAATTTTTCCTCTTGCCGAAAGAGGGGCTGGCACCAAACTTAAATTTCTAAGTATAATTTTAGAGGATGCTCAGAGATGTTTATATTTTACTCTAGAAGAATTTTGTACATACATATATTAATGAAACAATTGGTTAAGCAACCTAGGAATATCTCAAATTTAAATTAGCTGCAAAAATATTACAAGCTATATTGGTTACAGTAGAAAATTAAAAGTTTGTATAGGTATTACAAATACTAAAAGGGAAAAACTCAGGGGATGCCCCGTTCTCTACAAAGAAATCTTAACGTATGAGCAGCAATTAATTTCACTTTAGGAAATGAATACCCGGTCAAAAATTTGGGTTTAATTTTTAAACTACGCTGGGACTATTGCCTTTTTTAATCTTTTATAGACTACTTTTTAAACCAGTCAATAGTTTTAAGCAACTTTTAATATAATCTGGTTTACATTTTAGTCCAGGTAGCCGAAAAACTGATGGTTTGCTATGAGTGGTTTAAAATTAAAACCAAAAAGTTCGTGGTTTGAAAATCAAACCAAAATATTTTAAATCTAGTTTCTAGGTTTCAGATATAGAAAATTTGGTTTAAAATCCAAAGCAAAATAGAAAATGCCTGCCTCAATATGCCTTATTTTATATGTCTCTCAGAGAGAGAGAGAGAGTAAATCTTATGAACTGACGGCACCAACACAGCGAAATGTGGTGTTGATTCAAACTCAATATATGAAAGCACGTTTACATGCATGGCTGTACCTGAGTGTGCCAAGATTCTTGATACAATCAGTGTTGCCGTTGTGTGACTAAAGGGACAGTTTGAAATTTTTTAAGCGCCAATACCCTTTGACTCGACTTTTTGAATATTTTGATTTTTTGACCCTTTTCCAAAATTATGTGCGACTTTTGCCTCCTTTCAGAGATTTTTTAGGAAACGTTAACAGAACCATGCAATTAGAAAATATTTCCTCCTGTAAGTACGAAAAAATGCATCACTTAAAATTCTAAAGGAAATGCATTTCTTCTCCTTGTATCAACTACATTTATTTGTACACTGAGGGAAATAATGCATAGTAAAAATTAATACTTTATATTTGATTATCATTTAAAAATCTTTGAATTTTAAAATAATATTTTCGTACAAAATTTGTTACGCACGTATTTGACAGTTCACATCTGAGTATATATAAGAGTGTACATACGCACCCCAAGGATGCAGAGCGCCGCTCTGAGAGCGGTGACAACACACACATTCATACATAGTATATGTTTATCCGTACAAATCGCGTGCTGTACTGTTGGATATTCAACATTTGAAAGCAAATTTATATGCCTGTGTGTAGCTGAGTGCGCAAAGATGCATGCCACAATTTGCTGATATCCAGAGATGGTCAGGGTTTGAATTCCACTGCAGGCAACATGCAAGTTAAATATTTTTTTTTTTTTAGTCTTTGTCTTGATTATTCACTCCACGGATGCTTTTTCCGAACGAACGCGGTCATTTTAATACGCGCGTAATTGAATTGAATATTTACCAATATACAGTACCCGGGAACGGATTTTTAGGACCTGAAAACCTATAAAAAAAGGCAAAATAAAATAACGAAATAGGCTGGAAAAGACAAAATAAAATAGCGAAAAAAGCAGGAAAAGGCACTAGGTATTGCAAAAAAGGCAAAACAAAATAGCGAAAAAGGCAGGAAAAGGCACTAGGTATTGCAAAAAAAGCAAAATAAGGCACTAAAAAAAAGACAGAAAAATACGAAGAACAATCAAAAAATACATTTATTTTAGAAATGTTTATATCACCAGTAAAAAGAAAAAACTATGAAGTAGTTTCACTATATGAAAAATTTGTACGTTGAATCTTTGACTATTTTATCCTTTCGAGTTTCTAACTCATAAAACTTTAATCTGTATAGTTGTAGTAACATTGAACCACAAGATGCATTTTGAAGTTTTCTGGCAGCATTTTCATTCGATTTTCGCGAAGAAAGACAATTATACAAGTGGATCCCAATTTAAATATGGAACGTTTGAAACGTTCGTATTATCAGGAATAAGGGCGTTTTCCTCGCCCTTTACAATTTTACCCACACCCCTTGTTGTCTCCAAGCCTACGCTAGCTGAGAAAACGGCTTTGAATTTTTCCAAAACCAATTTGGCAAGAGGTCCCTGCGCTTCTATAAGCCGCATGGGCATGTGCATATTTTTTAATCTTAAAAAAACTAAATTGTAAATGCTATCATCACTTTTTTAAAGATAGAAAAGGCAAAAAAAGGCAAATATCTTAAAAAAGGCCAAAAAAGGCAAATATCTTAAAAAAGGCAACATAAAATGCGTATATATAGAATCAGGGAAAGCTAAATCTTGGACATTCTTAATCGAATATACTCTATCTTTAGCAGAAAAAAGGCAATTTCCATTCCCTGTACAGTACTTTCGTTGACGTTTGTAGTAAGATCAATTACGTTTCTATTTGATTTTAATATTTTTTTCCCTCAGTGTATGTTTGCAACCCTGTTTTGGGTAAAGCTTTTCTTTTGGAATTCAACAGATTTATTCTTCTACTAGTAAATAAAAGCAAAAATAATATGGTGATCCTTTTTTCGTCAATGACCCCTTTTTTGCGACTTTCTAAAAATTCTCAACGGCAACACTGAATACAATTGGTTGCTACCAATGCTGTCCGGGTTCAATCCCCATCAGACGGAGCATGATATTTAAGATTTTTTTTTTATTCTTAAGTGTGAAAAAGCTTTCGTGTAGTTAATGTGAAGCAAACGAAATGGAAAATGTTTGGTTTTAAAATTTAAAACCGTACTGTTTAAATTCTAAACTCAACATATGTGCTCTCTTTTCTTTTAAACTTGGAAACTAAATTTAGTTTGGTCATATATGTAGTCCAAAAAGTTTAAAATTAAAACCTAAATTTCTAACCGTGTACAAACCACGGCACATTGAACAGGTAGTATCAGTAGAGCAGCTGATATGATTCGTTTTAAATTATTTGGTCTCGAAAATGTCAACCTGGGCTCGAATCGTCACATACGATATCTTACCACTCGTCACGTAAAAACACATTTTTCGGATTATGACATACGTGAACATACTCTTTGTCCCATTTAGTTTATACTGCCTGACGTATCACATAATTTTCTTTCGTATCGTTTTCGATCCGTGAACGGATGTTACGATTCGAGCCCAGTTTTAATGTCAAATAGGTTTAAGTTCTTCTGTTGTTTAGATCTATTTGCATATGAAACCTTTTTCAATACAAAACAAGTTATTGAATAGCATTTGTTGAAACGTTAGCCCAACTCTGCAGCATAACCGCTGATTACTGGGCCTTGTAAACGATGGATCAATGCTTCGAGAAGCAAATAAAATTTCTAAGTAAGAAGGTTGCAAAAATTTGTATTTTTTTCAATTTCAAGTTTTTATTTTTTTATTGTATTTCACATGGCACGCTTTGATTTAGAAAAAAAATCAGTACAGTTTTTGACACTTTAAATACCAGAAGCCACAACAAAATACACGAAAATGTTGCTTTTATTCTAATGCTCTACCTGTTTGATGTGCCTTGAGACAAAGATAGTATGAATCATGATACAAAAAAGAAGGTAGTTTCAATAAACAACTTTTTGATTAAAAAGCAGATTTTTGACAATTGCTCAATTGTAAAAAAATCGAAGCGGCGTTACCCAATTGTAAGTTTTTTGGTGTGGGAGATTTTATATCCTAAATTTGGGATTATAAAGAAAATAGTTGTATTAATATATACCTTTTAAAAATAATCAATATCTTGTCTTAAAAACGTTTAAATTTTACATTAAATTCGATAACAACTTGCCAAATCATTATTTTAATATTAATACAATTTTAGTGAACATATTTTAAAATTTTTTTAGTGTCCTCATGTCATCTCATTATGTCACAATGTAGTTTTCTATATCGGATACAATGATTCTGATGTAATTCAGACTGAAATTACACATTTCGATGTGATATTTAATACATATTGTCTTTGTCCATTTAACAGCAAAAGGAATTTACTTTAGGACCCATGGGCAGTAAAATTTTTCCAGCAACACATATTGTTTTCACATGAAATTTTGACACACCCAAAATTGAAGTATAAAATAAATAGATACAAATAAATTTTCAATCAAACTGATTTGTGAAGTCCAGGGGCGTCTTTAGAAAATGTTTGGAGGCTGTTTTAATATATCCTATCTTATTATATATTTCTTAGCTTTCTACATTCTGAGAAGTTGAGAGAATGAAGTCTAATATTCTTTTTGGGTCAACTATGATGTTTGATTTCATTTTTTGCAATCATTAGTTCATTTCGCTTGAGGAGTCGCAATGCTCATACCGGCTGTACCGATTTTTTGGAAATTTCGGACACAAATTTTCCAAGAATGGTTATAGGCTAAAACAAACCCGATATCTAAAGGGCGTGTGGAACCTCCCATACAAATCGAATTTTTCATAGTGCATATCTCTGGAATTATTTGTGGTAGAGTCTTGGAACTTTGTATGGATATATGTATGGATGTATTGGAAAATGCGGCGTGCCACCGGAGAACATGGAATAGAATATGAAAACGTTCTCGAAGCCATTGAAAGCTAGCGGTATAAACCAAATAAACTAAAATTCTTGTGACGCATAGATACCTCTGGAAGCATTTATTTTTCCAACGGAAATATGTACAGGAAAACGGGCGCGACATCTTCTGGAAAGTAACATGATCACAGGGTGTATCCCGAGAACCATTTTAAGCTAAACCTTCAGGGATTACATTCTCATAGGCATAAGCTGAAATTGCGTCGCAAGTTTTATGATCGGCTTAGGTAAGGTTTAACCACTTAACCCCCCTTTGTTTTCGTCGCTACTGAATTCTATAAGCTGTCAGCTTTCACACAATTTAAAATGTACATGTAAGAACAAAATATTTTTAAATCGACAAAAAATTAATAAGAAAATTTGAAGGATTTTAGATATTGGGTATGGTAGCGCGAAATGTCACAATCTACTTAATTGTCAGGTTGCTAATATGGCGACGAAAAAGTGACAATGGAACTACCTTGTTTTTTGTATCATGGTATGAATTATGATACAAAATAGAAGGTAGTGTCAATAAACAACTTTTGACGGATAATAAAATTTTTTGAAGTTTCATAGATTGTGAGCACGATAAAAAAATAGCAAAGTAAAACCGTTCTCTCAATTCGTCGGCCATCATTTTTTTTTTTGAAGTTTGCAAACATTTTAAAATCATATAAAATTGAGAGTAAAGAAAAGGAATTGTTCAAAGTTGTTGTTGTTTTAGATTGAAAATGAGAATGTGTGTGTGAGTTTGTTTGTAAAATCTTAAAACAAAATTGCTTGCAAACAACAATAATTTGAAAAATTCCTCTCAGCTGTTTACCTTCCTATTTTTTTTACATGATTGTGAGTATTATCATCGGCCTTGCCACTTTGATAATTATAAAATAACAAATTGGAGTATTTTCCTTTCCATATTTATACCAATGTAATAATATGTATTTCAAATCAAAAACCATCATCAGTGCTTGGTATTTTTATACCCGAGCGCACTTGTGCACAAGGGTATATTAACTTTGTTCACATAACGGTTGTTTGTAACAGCCAAAACGAATCGAGATAGATATAGACAATTGTATACATAAATGCTCAAAATGAACAGAGAAGTCGGTAAGCCATGTCTGTCTGTCCGTCCGCCTGTCCGTCTTTCCGTCCGTCCGTTTACACGATAACTCGAGCAAAAATTGAGATATCTCAACGAAATTTGGTATGCAGGTTTCCCTTTATCTAAGGTAGGTTCGTATTGGCGAAATCGGACTGTAACCACGCCCACTTCTCATATAACGGTAGTTTTCAGAAATACGAAAACTGCGATATTTTAGTAACTACTGAAGATTATTCACCCAAAACTTACTTACAATAAATTTTAGACGAAAAAAAGAATATTATAAATTTTTGGAAAATGGGCGTAGCTGCAACCAACTTCTTCTTCTTCTTAAAATCGGGCAATAACCACGCCCACATCCCATATAACGGTAATTTAGATAAATACAAAATCTTCGATAAATCAGTAAATATTAAAGCGAATTTATTCAAAATTTATGCTTGCAACAATTCTTTACCAAGAAATGCGTTTATGATAAAATTTTGGAAAATGGGCGTGGCACCGCCCACTTATGATCACATAACGTTGAAAATTATTGAAATCGGACTAAAATTGCGGCCTCTTTTCATATGACGTTAAATTTCAGAAATGCTTGAAACTTCAATATTTCGAAATTTAAGGATGCCAAATTACTCAAGATTGATACACCTCGGCTTACCATGTAACGGTAGCTTTCGAAAAGGTGGAAAAAATATATTTAATACTTGCGTCGGGTATTTAATGTTCGGCTCCGCCCGAACTTAGACTTTCTTACTTGTTTTTACTTCTGTAGCTCGCAATATTTTTATTAAAAATATATAAAATATAGACTATTCAAGAACACTTCGTCGTAATTGTGCTTGTTATTTTATAATAAAAACCATTATGTTGTTATTTCTCCGTTTTCTTATTTTGAATGCAATCTTGCGATCTAAAACTCTAATTTTAAAAAATGTTCTTCCCAAATAAAACCTTTTTATATTTTGGTTCAAATTTACTTTTAAATTTCTCATCAGATTTTACAAAAAATCAGCTTTCACAAATTTTGAACTTAAAGTTTCTAATGTATGCAAAAAATGCAAAAAACCTGAAGTCGGCTTGAACAGACCACCCTCCGATAAACAATTAGCATATCGTCGTATAAAGTACAAAACCGCGTGTCAACAAAATGCAAAACTGCCTATGTGAGGTTGCATAAATTATTTGCTAGAGAGTAAAAACACTCATATTTCAAAATGGTTCTCTTTTTTATAAAGCAAACCTAGTCATCAACTCCATTTTCGAAATTATGTAGCCGGCATAATTTTCAAGTCCATTATATTCCACATCTTTGAATGAACTGATAAAATCTTCTGCTTAANGATACGGATCTGAATAAGCGACTGGAACACGGCTGTTTGTCAAAAGCATACGATTTCGAACTCGCGTAAATGTACATTTGCTAAATGCGATAGCATGAACGCTCTTCGAAAACATATGTTCGAAAGTGCTAAATGTTGCATTTTAAATGCAGCAAAAACGCTGCATAAGCCGTGTGTAGGCAAGTTGGCAAACCTTCGTCAAGTTGTTCGTCAGTTTGGAGTCATGATAAAAGCATAGTAAGGTAAAACCCTTCTCTCAATGCGTCGGCCATGATTTTTTTTTGAAGTTTGCCAACATTTTAAAATCGTATAAAATTGAGAGTAAAAAAAAAGGAATTGTTCAAAGTTGTTGTTGTTTGAGATTGAAAATGAGAATGTGTGTGTGAGTTTGTGTAATATTTTTAAATTAAATATCTTGCAAACGTCAAGAATTCGAAAAATTCCTCTCAGCGGTTCTACCTTATTTTTTTATCATGGTTGGAGTAAACCAAAAATTTTTGATTTTTGAGCCAGATTGGTCAACTTGTTGCTCTGTGTGTAGACAAGTTGGCAACCTAAAATGCAATTTAATTTTTTTTAAAGGCGCATTAACGTTAGCATGTGTTTTTCGGCTTGTTACGCTTGTGAAAATGCGTATAATTTATGAAAACGGGGGCGGTAGCAATAACAAATACATAAAAATGAGAAGCATTCCTAGCATAACTTAAAAGTTTGCCAGTGTCGTTGTGTTGTTCACAGTTCAAAAACTCTCACTCAAATGAAATCGGCCAACTGGTTGGTTCGTTTGTAGGGAATTTCGTTAAGTAGGTTGGTCAACTGGTTGGCCGATAAATCAATGCGTGTCTACGGCCTTTAACATATCGTCGTTTTAAGTACAATGTCTGAAACCCAGTCGTCAACCCCATTTTCGAAATTATGTAGCCGGCATAATTTTCAAGTTCATCATATTCCACATCTTTGAATGTACTGATAAAATCTTCTGCTTAAAAAAAAACATTTCTTCGAGTGATCAGGTAGCATGAATTTGATGAAATGTCATAATTTTATTAAAAGTCGAATGGTTAACAACAACAACGAATGTCATTAACTACCTTCTTTTTTGTATCATGGTATGAACATTTTAGATCAAACCAAACTACACTGCAGCGGAACTTTTTACAAGAGACTTCAACAGAATAAAATCAGTTAAAACCAACAACCTATTTGTTTAAAATATATATTTTTGAAAACAATTGTTTCACTACACCACATTTTTGCCTAGTTCGTCAACTTTGCTCTTTATGAATCTGAAATCAATTCAAAAGCGGATCCATATTCACTCCACAATTATCACGGAAAAGTTAAATTCGAACGTAAGTACAAGACGTATAACTTATAGCCCAGTTATGCACACTTAGCTTTAAATGAGAGTTGTCACATAAAAATCTGTTAAATGGGCTTTGCGTGTAAGCGGTTACCCAACGCATAGCACTTAACATGTAGAATTCTGTTGGGTTTTGATTTTTACGTAAAAATGGTGTAGCAGTGCAAGTATGCATAACTGGGCTACAACCCGGACGAGATGAGAATATTACTCATACGCCATGTACGTACATTCGAATGTGACTTCAGATTTATAACCATCGACCTTAAGAACCCCCAAGTGTACAGTCTTAAGCGAATCCAATCAATTTGATCTTATTTTGGCCGCTATATTCGATCTGCAATTTTCAAATTTTGCAATCTGACTTCAAATTCGCAATCCCATAACCCCGAGTAACGAATTCTAAGTGAACACGATAAATTATTAAAAAATCTTCCGCGGATCCAATACGCCCTTTTGAATTAAAAAAAGTGATTTCAAATTCGTAATCAACGACCGCGAAGACTATAGAATGAGTCGTGATCTAGCTTTCTGTCATAATTTGCAGAAGGAAATTAATAAGTATGCATATTTGGTTATTCGCTATATTGCTCTAATCGTTATTTTAAATGACGCTAGTTTTTTTTTAAATAAGTGATCCCCAATAGCCGCTGAATCCGCAATACCCTTCGTTCCCCTAATTGGAAGGAAAAAAAATGTTGTCACCATTAGGCTGCCTCAACAAAAAAGTTTCACAGAGATCTTAAGTATTTTTTTCCCTTATTATCGTAAACTAAATTATGGAAAATTTTTGTGGATATTTCAATCCAAAGGGGGGCGCGGCTTAAACCCCCAAAATACCCACCTTGCGGCCGACCCTGTACAAACCTATTATAAAGTCAGTATTTTACAACTAATGCAATTTCAAAGTACTCCAATAAAAGTATAAAGTGAAGATAAAAGTATTATTTTTTCAAGTATACATACTTGATAGCACTGGATCACAAATTTTGTCTTTTTTTTTGTTCACCGGATGCCACATTCCAATTCAAATCAAGTTAATATATTTTCTATGGATAACTTTTTAAGATTTTTGAAATTTACCGTTAGTCAGCTTAAAGAATTAGTGGTTCCACTTAATCACGTATATTTTACGAAAAAATCAAACAATCGTAATACGAAATACAGCAAATTAAACGTAATGAGTTCAACTCAGGTGTACATGGCGTATGGGTAACATTCATTAATACAAATTTTTCATACAAAAAATATTTGTGCATTTTCATTTGACCACTCGTTCTTCTTGACAGGGCTTCGGGGCAAAGTTTTTTTTTTGTCGCCGCTCCTCTCAAGCACAGCTCCGGTATTTTATTTCGGTCCGAGCTCCGCTCCCGCTTCCAATAAATTTTTATTTTTTAACCGACTTCAAAAAAAGGAAATTACCAATTCGCGGAAATATTTTTCTATGTATGCTACCGGATAGCTTGGACCACGTTAACCGATTGCGATAATTCGAAGGGTGGTTGCAAACTAATTTGGTTTAGATCCGATCATTGGATCATGAAGAAATTAACAGTAATCTAAAATATTTTCGTGAGAATTAAAGGCTGCTGTGTTGTTTGCTTGAAAATTACTTGTTATTTATTTTTGTATTTACTTACATGTCGAGCCCAAACCGGCAAAAAAACGCAAGTGAAATTTTTTTGAAAATCTGCTCTAAGTGCACTTTATTATCCAAACGAAAATTAAAGCAAAAAATTTTTAATACGAGTTTTTGGCTCCATATACATATGTATGTATGTATGTATGTATGTATGTATGTACATTTTTTGTGGGTTGACATACATATCGTCGTTTAAAGTACAAAACCGCGTATCGTCATTCTGCAAAACCGCGTAACTGACATTGGCTGCCAAAAATTGGATTTGTTCACATAAGCTCTTGGCTCAATTCTTATCCATTCGCCCTGAAATATACTAGGCAGAAATGCGATTTCTTTATAAAACAAGAGAACCATGTTGAAATATGAGTGTTTTTAACTCTAGAAAATAATTTGTAAAACTTCAAATACGCGGTTTTGTATTTTGCTGATACGCGGTTTTGCATTTTGTTGATAAGCGGTTTTGCACTTTAAACGACGATATGTACATATGTATGTGCAGCTACATATTTTTATGATCCCAATGTATTTTGTCTCGTAATTAAAGTGAGATTTTAAGTCATCGGTTTTCCATGGAATTGTATTTAACTAGGTTGTTTTCTAAGTTCGCTAAGGAGCAAATGAATTGTTTTATACCTTTGCTCCAGCTCCTTCTTCTTCTTCTTATTTGGCGCTGTCACCGCCTAAGCGATTTTGGCCGATTTAAACAAAGCATGTCTGTGTCTCTTCTGTGCCAACTGACGCTAATTGGAAACGCCAAGCCAAGCCAAGTTCCCACCTGATCTTTCCTCTTCCCCCGCTACCACCAGCGGGTTACAAGTTGAATACTTTCAGAGCAGGAGCGTCGGTGTCCATTCGAACGACATGGCCAAGCCAGCGGAGCCGCTGTATTTTAATTCGCTGCATTATGTCCATGTCATTGTAAAGCTCATACAGTTCATCGTTCAATCGTCTGCGGTACTCGCCATCGCCAACGCGTAAGGGCCCGTAAATCTTCCGCAAAATCCTTCTCTCGAACACTCCAAGAGCCGCCTCATCGGATGTTGTCATTGTCCATGCTTCTGCGCCATATACCATGAGGGCATGAAGAGTGACTTATAGAGTGCGGTTTTCGTACGTCGAGAGAGGACTTTACTCCTGAATTGCCAACGCAGTCCAAAGTAGCACTTGTTGGCATAAGCGATTCTGCGTTGGATTTCCATGCTGAGATTATTATCGTTGTTAATGCTGTTTCCCAAATAAACGAAATTCTCTACTTTCTCGAAATTATACATAACTATCAACAGTGACATGGGTGCCAAGGCGCGAATGTGCTGACTGTTTGTTTGATAACAGGAGATAATTCCTCTTGTCCTCGTTTACCACCAGCCCCATTCGCTATGCTTCCTTATCCAAATTGGAAAAGGCAGAACAGACTTCACGGCTTTTGCTACCGATGATGTCGATGTCATCGGCATAAGCCAGCAATTGCACGCTCTTGTAGTAAATTGTTCCTAAGCGGTTCAGTTCTGCAGCTTCTATTATCTTCTCCAACACCAAATTAAAAAGTCACATGTGAGTGAGTCGCCCTGTCTGAAATCTTTGACGGCGAACGGCTCTGACGGAGCTGGTGGTATTGCTCAACGTCATTTTACACTGCCGTATGAGTTTTGGCGGGATGCCAAATTCAGACATAACGGCGTATAGGCAACTACTTCTAGTGCTGTCGAACGCGGCTTTAAAATCCACAAATATGAGGCGAGTGTCAACCCTTTTCTCGCCTGTCTTCTCCATGATTTGGCGTATTGTGAATACCTGGTCTATGGTGGATTTGCCAGGTCTTAAGCCACACTGATAAGACCCAACCAGTTCATTGAGGGTAGGCTTCAGTCTTTTACACATTACACTCGATAAGACCTAGTAACCTATGCTTAGGAGGCTGGTCCCGCGGTAGTTGTCGCGAATGGCGGGGTCGCCTTTCTTGTGGATTGGGCAGAGCACACTTAAATTCCATTCGTCTGGCATGCGTTCATCCTACCGTACACAAGAGTTGATGCATGCATTTTATCAACTCCTCGCCGCCGTACTTGAATAGCGGCATCTATTTTCTTTGCAGCTTCCTGTTCTTTCGGGCTCGCTGAAATCCGACTACTGCTCGCAATAGTCGGTTTGTTGAAGAGTGCTCTCTGAGATCAGGTGTGAGAGTCGAGTAGCGAAAGCACTGGCTGTCTGTTGTGATTGCAGGCTTTCGACGTTAAGCTTTCGTTGCATATTTATGTCGGAGTGTGCCTACGTCTAAAACACTGGAAGCGTTCTTTCCGTCTATCACAACATGATCGATTTGGTTTCTCGTTTTTCGATACGGGGACAGCCACGTAGCTTGATGCATATTTTTGTGCTTTAACCTAGTACTGCATACTTCCATGTTTCGCGCCGCGGGGAAGTCGATCAGCCTCAATCCGTTGTCGGACGTTTCGTCGTAGAGACTGAATTTTCCGACGGTGGTTCCAAAGATCCCTTCCTTGCCCTCCCTGTCATTGAATTCGCCAAGCACGATTTTGATATCATGACGGGGGCAGCCCTCATAGACGAGATCTTTGGATGCCTCATCTTTCTCTTCTGTTGGGGCAAGGGCACAGATGAGTGAGATGTTGAAGAATCTTTTTTTTTCCTTTGATGCGGATTGTGGCTAGACGCTCGTCCTCCGAGATGAACGGCAGTACTCGGCGACGGGGTCTCTCTCCCACCACAAATCCAACTCCGAATTTGTGCTCCTTTATATGGCAGCTGTAGTAGACGTCGCAAGGCCCCAGGCTTGCCTTGTCCTGTCCATTTCTTGCTCGCAATCAAATACACTTTTATATAGCGAGCCGTTTGCTCTAAGAAGACACCCGCTTACAGCCGCACCTACTGGTGAACAGAGGCTGCAGACTTCAGTGAGCCCTTTAACCGAATAAGTCGGAGTGGCTTCACCGAAGATCTGTCTCTTTCTGCCGTGACCCAAGGCTGCACTCGGATTCGTTACAGCATCTCGCACATGGGATGCTCACGTTGCTCAGAGTGCGCAAACGAGGACGGAAGAGTGGGGATTGAGTATAGCCGTGCAACTGTAACTGCATACCCAGCGGACCGACTATTCGCCATTGCAGCTCCGCTCCAGCTAGAATCCGTCGCTCCTTGCTCCTTTGCTCCGCTCCGAAACCCTGCTTCTTTATTAATCCACCGATTTGGTTCGTTAGTAGCTTGATTTTTTTTATAACCGAACAGGCTTTAAAACAAATGAAAAAAATTTAATGTTTAAATTTTTTAAATTTTTACATAAAAAACAAAAAAAATTTGGAATGATCAATTTCTCAGAAACTATCAGGACTATCGAGAAGTGAAGTTTATAAGCTGAATAACGGTAAACTAAAAATATTTCGAAAAAAATAAGCTCGATTTTCGGAATCGGATAGTGGCATCCATAATAAAGTTTTGGTGTACACCAGTGTAACTTAAAAAAGAGTATTTACGTTGGCATTTTTGCTCAATATTTTTGGTTGTTCTTGCTAGTCGCATATTTGTTTTTTCAAAAGTCCCAGGATTATCGATTGAAACTTGAAACATCCATAGAGAAAATATAACGCTACACTCCGTAAACTCTTATTGCTAATTAATTTTTTATTCAACCTAATACCATCAAGGGCAACTCCCATAAAATTGACAAATAAAAAGTTTAGAATCTGTAGTCTCTAGCTCCTCGGGGAGTTGCTTTAAAATCGACTGCAAGATTTGACTTAAACAAACATTTTATAAGTTTAATAAAAGCTTGTAAAAACTATAATGCTTTCGATAATGCGAAACCGCTTGGCGAATTTTCACTCATGTGCGATGTGGTTGTATCAAATATTGCACAACCTTAATTTAATTACATGCATACATNACTAATGCATGAAAATCCTAACCTCAAAAAAATCACCCGTTATTACACAACCTTAATTTAATTACATGCATACACATCGTTACCTTACTACAAAATGACCTATCTAACATTTTTGTTTTTTTACAGAGTACTTAAAAACTTTATACAAACTAAAGTTCTTCAGTTGCGGTTTTATTCGTTATATTGGTTTTTAATAAACATTTGAACTGATTTTTTGATGTAGTAATTGATTGTAGATTCTATTAAGTCTGTGAGTAAGTGAGTTATCTACCAACTTNTTGTTTTTTTACAGAGTACTTAAAAACTTTATACAAACTAAAGTTCTTCAGTTGCGGTTTTACTCGTTATATTGGTTTTTAATAAACATTTAAACTGATTTTTTGATGTGGTAATTGATTGTAGATTCTATTAAGTCTTTAGTTATCTACCAACTCTTTGTTTGTATAAAAATTAAAATGGCGTTCGTCGTGGAAAATCGGGATTTCATCGAGCGTGCAGCCAGGATTTATAGCATCGGCAAGAACGATAATGCTAGTGACCACATTCATAACAGCACGGAAAACTGCAATGATGACTGCGCCGAAGCAGACTATCCAGCTATTTTGAAGGAAACGCTTACCACATTCACATGCACCGAGCGCATTGCGTTCGGCACAGTAGTGTGGATTTTGTTTGTGATTTCATTGTGCGGTAATGTTGGCACTTTGCATGTGAATTTCCGGCGTAAAATACGACCCTTTCATCGGGCTTCCCTTATTTCGTTGGCGGTTAGTGATTTGATGAATACCATTTTCCTGGCAGTGCCTTACATGAGTAAATTTTCGACACAATTTGTGGAGCTTTGGGTAAGTTAAATAAAAACTTGGCTGTTAGCGAAGTTCTCTAAAACTATTTGATTTTTTAGTATATGTAGGTACATACTAGAGGGCTGCACGATTACATAAAAAGGTAACATAATCGGCGATGCCAACGCAGCGAGTACACGATACATAATTGTAAATTGAGCATAGCAGATTCGCCGAATCGTTGTGATCGCCAAGATAGTTACACGTTATTAACATGTTACCGCAACATCTTAATTAGAAACCTTTGGATGTTGAACTTGGCGGGGCATATTCTAACTTAAGTTGTTTAAAAAAATTAAGAAATTTATATAAAGTAGGAACCTAATAGTCCTTTTAAAAAAGTGTGATAGGTATATTCTACTATATATGAAATACCCATAATTACCAACATCCATATGCAAAATATTATTCTTACATTGATTTACGTTTCTAATTTTGAATGAATCGAAAATATTTAAGTAAATTTCTTACTAATCAGTTAAGGTGACCTTCTTAATTACTTTTTCATTCGAAAAATTGGGTTTCGTCCGGATTTTTAGGTTGACTTCCTTCATCGACTTGCAGTCTGAACATTGGCCACACTGCTATAGAAGATGCCCACTTATTAGCACAGTTATTACTTGACTGCGGATTTTTATGCAAAATACGTAACTTAGAAATATGTACCTCATAGCTACAAGCAAAGTATATAAATTTGTATACAATTTGTTTATATTTAAGTGTAGGGATGTGCCGGATATCCGGTCGATTATCCGGCCGTTTTTTTGTTATCGGAGTATCCGGCCGGTTTCCGGATTTCGATTATGAAAGATTCAATTTAAAAATCTAGTTCAGAAATTATTATTTTTTTTGTATTTTTTTAATCCAATTTAATGTTAGATACCATTGGTAATTAAAGTTAACAATTTTAATATTTTTCTTTATGAAAAGAAGCATTTCCGAATTATCGGGCAAAAATCTATTTATATTTTCAACATAAATGCTACCATGCACTAAACACACTTTCTGAGTTCACTGAGGAAGGTGGTGCGTAGAGATGCATACTTTATTGCCACTGTAAACAAATTCTTTGCGGTTATACTTCCACCTTATTTAAGGATCTGCTTGTCTAGGTATATGGGGTAGCTGTTAATATTTCTCCATTTCTAAATCGCTGCCTTTTGTCTTGTACGGTCTTGTCTACCCATCGTTTGCCAATTCACATCACTACAAAAACTGGAATTAGCATCAGAGTCGTTGGCGATTTCCTCAAAGCATTGCCCAGTTTTTTAACCGACTTCCAAAAAAGGAGGAGGTTATCAGTTCGTCGGAATATTCCGATCATTGGATCATGAAATATATATATATATTTTTGATTTTAATTATTTTTTTTGCTAAAAATTACTTGTTAGCTTTGGGTCACAAAATATTGCGATAACAGGAGGATACGGGAAGCGGACGACATACATGCATGCATGATAGTAATTTTCATCACATCTATATATATAAAAATGGAATGTCTTTCGTATGACGGCGATGCCAGACCAAACGGTTGAACCGATTTCAATTCTGTAAAAAGCACATTTTTGGACGTTCTGTATGGAAAGTTCTTTGATTTAAATAAATTTGAAATTTTTTGTTGTTGTTGCCGAAAAATGAAGAAAGCTGAGACGTCACGATTTCACAATTTCACAGAGTTTTCCGTATATGGAATGTCACTAAACTACTAAACGGCTGTACCGATTTCGTTTATATTTGGAACATATTTCAGCACCTTGAAGGGAAATATTTCGGATAAAAATTTAATCGCTAGGTGGCGCTGGGGTCGGGATATTCATAAAAATCGCACTTACTTGCTGATTTGGCTCATATTTAGAAAACAATTTAGCCAATTTAAAAGAAATATTTGGACTTGAAACTTACACGATAGGTGGCCCTGTGGCCGAGACATCCCCAAAAACTATTTTACGCTAAGAGAAGGATATATCTACTATATATTTGTGGAAGTATGTATGCATGTATGTATGTGCCAGGTTGCAGCCTAAACGGACGGACAGAATCGAACAAAATTTTGACAGAGTATTACCATGACACCTGGGCCTACAATAGGGTAAAAAATTGGGATTCGACAAGGGGGCGTGGCACCTCCCATAGGCGTGAAATTTTTAATCAGCCATAACTTCGAAACTATAAGTCACATGAACTTGAAATTTGGTATGCAGTCATACATATGGTAGGTGCTTATAGTAGGGTATATATGAATGAGGTTGTACAAGTGAGCGTGGCACATCCCATAGGAATATTTTATCAGCTATAACTCCGGAACTATAAGCCACATGAACTTGAAATTTGGTATGCAGACATAACTATGGTAGGTGCTTACAGTAAAGTATATATAAAGGGGTTCGTAAAAGGGAGCGTGGAATGTCCCATAGGCGTGGAAATTTCTATCAGCTTTAATTTCACAACCATCAGTCACATGAAATTGAAATTATGTATGCAGACATATCTGCGGTAGGTGCTTACAGTAGGCTATATATACATGAGTTTGTAAAAAGGGGCGTGGCACATCCCATAGGCGTGAACCCTTTTATCAGCTATAACTTGGGAACCATAAGTCCCAAGAACTACAAATTTGGTGTGCGGGCATATCTACGGTAGGCGCTTTAAGTAAAGAACATGCCATATGCGTAGAAAATTCGGAATCATATGTCACTTGAAATTGAAATTCGGTACGCAGACGTATCTATAGTAGGTGCTTATAGTAGGCTATATATAAGTGAGTTTGTAAAAGGGGGAGCGGCACGTTCCATGGACCTGGAATGTTTTATCAGCTATAACTCCGGAGCTATAAGTCGCTTGAACTAGAAATTTCGTACGCAGCCATTTTAATGGTAGGTACTTATATTCTTCTTCTTCTTCTTATTTGGCGCTGTAACCGCCTAAGCGATTTTGGCCGAGTCCAAAACAGCACGCCAGTCATTTCTCTTCT
>NW_016168994.1:0-12082 GCF_001687245.7 Rhagoletis zephyria
TCAACTTGCGCACAACTTTTTCAACATTTTCCATCAGTTTACAACAGTTTCAACATTTCCTTCGATTTCAACTTTCATCCAGTGCTTGCCTTGCCAGTCTTGCATGCCTTGCTTGTGTCGCTAGTTTTGCTCGTCTATATTTTAATTGAAAGTTCTTAAAAATTAATAAATAAACATAAGTGGCACACAATATCACTTTGAAATGGCGTGCTATGGATATGACCGATACTGTATATGTACATAATAAAAATTTTACATTCAGGTTCTACAGTTTAAATATAATTAATCTAAGAACTAACTCAATGACGAAGAGTTTACTAAAAATTGCAATACTTGCATATGTGGTATTGTCAGATACTCTGACAAAGGTATACACCATCCATAGTGTTACAGAGTTATCAGATGTATGAGAATAACTAAACGCAACGTAAAACGGGAGCATTAAATTCAATGGAGCGTATTCATATTCGAGCTACTAAGTCGAAACTAATAAAGTTCTGAACACATTGAAAACAACGAGCTACGGGCCACAGCTTCCAATTTGTTATCTTCATTATCTAAACGCTTTGTCGATGACGACATGATATTTTTGAATGCGGCAACGACATCATGAATTAGTAGGAGTTTGACATAAAAGAAGAGGAAGAACCTAATCTGTCGCTGGAAAAATAGAAATAGATCTAATCTGGCCACGACCACAGTCGTCGCGTAACCCGGTCGTCGCCAAAATAATTATCTATGTAAGAGTACGTGTTAAAATAACATGAACCAAAAATACAAGATCACGTAAGAACGCGACGTTGTATTTGTAACTGGTTTTGAGAAAAAAGTTTGCGAAAGCGGGTTCGTCAGCTGAGCGTTTGTTTACATCACAAGCACCACTATTTTACACTTTTATTCAAGTAAAGAAGAGTTAATTCAACATGACAACACATTTTAAAGCATTTTGTTGCATCATTTTACCTAAATTGTGCGTTTAAAGCGGCTGACAATAATTTTGGTTTTCGTTGTTTTCTTTGCTTTGTTTACTTTTCGCTCGTTTTCCAGTGAAACAAGATGGCGTAGAACCCGCTAAAAAAATCGACTTTTTTCACTCTCTTGTTCTTACGTGATCTTGTGTCTTTCGTTTATGTTAAAATAACTTGTCGGCTGTGGTCCTTATCTCGTCGTTTTCATTGTGTTCGGGCTATAAAGTTGCAACTTAAATTTAAGTACCAACTTAAGAGCGAAATACACCACACGAGCGGCTTGTCAAACATACTCAAAACCCATGATTCAATAATTAAACGTTAGATATTCATTGACCATGATTCAATAATAATCAGTAAATCAGTAAAATCAGTAAATCCTTCTTTAAATTGGTTCTATGTACATGTAAATTTCAGATTTTTCAAACAGACGTTGCACTAAACCGAGCTTTTGTCGATCTAGGTAATGTGATTCCATACTTTACTTTTCTGCGTAAAAGCAAACAGAAATAAAAACAAATCAATGTCGTTACGCTGTATATGTACTGTGTTTATACGGTTTGAATACAGTACGATGCCCATACAAGTATCGATACTAGTATCAAATGGGCATAGGAAATAATATTTTGCGAAACGATAACATAGCGTCACTAATCAGGAAATATACTTAAATATAATTCTAGGAACAATATGGCTTGTATGAAGATAATATTGATATTGATGTTAATATGATACATTAAGCGGTATCGAAAGAGAATACACATATGGGTATCAATAGTATCGTCACCTTAGTATCGAATACCGATTTACCCAGTATCGAAACCAAAGTATCGATACCAAGATTATATCAGTAGTATCGCAACATCCCTACCCCATGGTGCAATAATACGAGGTGGTATCTGTTGTGACAGCTCGATTTGACACTGCCTTAGCTCAGTAGAATGACAAGAAAAACGGGAAGAAATGAATCCCCATATGGGGGAAAAATATAAAATTACACATTTTCTCCTAAACAAAACTTGCTTTTTTATAGTATATTCGTTATGAAATGAAATAAAATAAGATAAAATACCTTTTCAAGTGTGTATACTGAGAAAAAATAAAGAACATTCAACTATATTAATGGGCAAAGAATAGTTAAAGAAGTAACACTGTTTCACGTACGGCAGTATGGCGGAATTAGAGCGAGAAGTTGCCAACTGATAACACCTTGCATTATTGCATCATGTGCCTACCCATGACTCAATAATACAAGGTTGGATAAATATTGACATTTGTGTCAATCGACTGCCCTGTAAGGTTGCATTTGAGAAGGAAGAGAAGCGGGTAACAATTTTATATCCTTTTGTGAAAAGGTACTAGGAAAAGTAGTCTGGTAGTGCTGCAATACTTTTTTTTATATACAAATTGAATTAAGTATATAAAGCAGATTCCAGTGATCTACACAATAGACAATGAGTTAACTTTTTTAAGGTATATTAAGCATGCTATATAGATATTAAAAATTAAATAAATGAAGAATTAGGGGATTTTATTCTCATAAAATTCTGACCAAAGAAAAATCTTATCGGCAAATATTCCCAAATATTCAAATTAAGCCATGGTTTCATTAAATTTCAGTATATGTTAAACAAAATTAATGGAATTCAAACAAATCCTTTATTCGAAGGAACTATATGAAGAAATATACAAATAGTAAAGATGCAATTGATATAATGTATATAAATCAACCATTTAAAATTTATATTTGTTGCGTTTAAAAATTACATGTTCAATATCTTAAATTCAGTTACATTTGGTTTTTTAAAAATATAAATTTTTGGTAATGTTTTCTACTATTTTCTCCAATCAGTCTTGTTAATCATTATATTGGTTACCTACGTTTAAAAGTTATATTTGCATTATTGTAATTTAATTATATTTGTTTTTTTAAATGTAACTTTGTAAGGTTTTTGCTTGAAAATACCTGCACCAACGAATGTGAACGGACACACAAAGTGATCCTGACTTGCACAAGAGAAAATCTGTATTAATGTTTGCACTTTCACTTTTATGGGGTGGTATTCTTACTTGTAACTATGCAACGGCTGCACTTGACCAAACAAAAGGCAACAGAGGAGAAAATACCTGCACCAGCAACGCGGACGCATACACAAAGTGATCCTCACCTGCACGAGAAAAGATATTTATTAATATTACAATTTCACTTTAGGGGTGGTAGACTTACTTGTAAGTATGCAACGGCTTCACTTGGCCAAATAAATTGCTGCAGCTGTAGATCCGAGTGGACTGCACCAGCCAAACGTGAATGGACATACAGAGATCCTAGCACGCAAAACTTACATGCAATGGCTGCACTTAATGTAAAACGCTACTTTGTGAATAACTCCAATACTTGCAAAGAATTATGTAAATTATTGTTTTAAATCACAATATTTCCATTATTTTAGATTTTTTTGGCATACTTACTTGAATTTCTGCTTGTATTTTAGTAGTAGTTTCTATAAATCAAAACATAAAGCAACACAGGCTAAGGCAGAATGCGGGAGCGAGACAACTGCTCGGTTATCCAACCGTGTATTATTGAATCATGATCCCTACCCAGAAGCAATTATCTCAGTTAGAAATTTCAATGATAAAGCCAGTCCAGGGGGCCAATTCTGGTTCTATGAAACTGTGAAGAGAAAATGAAAAAATCAATGTCAGTGAAAATTTATTTTTTCCCTTTATCGTTTCGTTATGTCATTTTAAGTGATTCTCGATCATTAAAGGCGATTCCACTAACATCTAGAAAGTAATTATTTAATAAATTATTGTGAGTTTAAGACAATCAGCCCTATTCTGCATTTCGACTCGAATCGAAATTTTCTTCGCCTAGCAACTTTGGTATTCTGCGTTCCGTTTCCTTTCGATCAATCCTCGAAATTTACGATTATACCTATTCCACATTTCGATCGTTGTTCCGTTTTTCTAAGTTGTAAATTTGTTGACGGAGGACGTTTCGATTGTTATTTTCGTGGGTTCGAATAATAAAATTTTATAAAAAAAATGGGTTGGCTTTCCATTACATCGGTTTTTGGGTGTTTTCTCAAAACTATCATATATATTTACTTTATTTATCACTCTTTTCCGTTTGTTAGTAATAGTATTTAACTAATTTGTTGGTAAATTCTTTGCAGTTTCACTAGCAAAGTTTCATTTAAAAAAGCGCACTTACACATCGTCGCTGCGCCAACAAAAACGGTTATGTGATTTTTGTAATTTTTTTTATTGCATATTATAGTAACACTATCTACTGCCCACATTACTGCATTTGCCGTTCTCTTATATATCTTTTGGTTTAGAACTGACCAAAAACAGCTATGTGCGCGCAGTATTAGAAATACTCTGAAATAACGGGTATACGCTTGCATGCTTATAACTGTTTTTGATCGTAGGCGAATCTGATGAGTATACTTTGATTTCGATGTAAAAAATAATTATAAACCAACTAAATGCATACATAAACATCTATGCACATACCACTTACACTACATAGATTCTACTACTTAATTTGATCGCTTGCAATTGGAATCCGACAATTAACAAAGGTAAAAAGTGTTGAGGTAGACAGCATCTACTCTACATTAGAAAATGAATTCAGTCTACCGATATATTCACCAATGGACTACATAAGTCGTATGCGACAGGCGCGGCCATCACATCCTTATATTACTAATTATTTAGAGTAAAATTTTTTTTAAATTTACAACTATTAGGCCAGTAAAAAGCCTGGGGAAGCACCAGTAAGCAGTATCAGAGGATTGCTTTATGTATATGGTGAAGTCAAATTCACGTTGCGGCATACCGACCGCTGGACATCTTTGCCACAAAAACGAGCTCTGTTATTACAGCAATACGAAACGGAGCTATTGCATGATGTTCCAAAAAAATTATCAATCTAAACACAATAGCCTTCACACGTTAAAGCAATATATACACAAAGATTTCCATTCGTTTTATGATAATCTACCTCGATAAATACTTAGTTTTACATTTTTATGCAATTTACTATGTTATGCAAATTTGCATAGTGTATACAAATGTGAAAGCATTTAATAAAAATTCAATTATATTTATATTGAAATTATTTGTTGTACATACGAGCTTTCATTGGATATCACCCATTGAAACTTTGAAAAAGTGCATTGGGTTAAGTTAATACGCTGACCGAAAAAATAGTTCGCATCTCTGGCAATTTCATGGTTTGGACAAAATATGTGTCCACTCACCGCTTTACATTAATTTTTATTACAAAAATGCAATAAAAACGTTTCTGACCATTTTTCATTACATAACAGGAGCAACGGGCAGATGCATGTAGGCTTTACGTGATTACCTGCCAAAAGGCTTTAATCACGGTGCCCGCATTTGGCACAACGGATTAATTTTTGCATTAATCACTGCCCTGAACTGCAAGCACTTCAGTACCAATTGGCAGTATGTGGTGGACACACTTACCACCTTGGTAGGGCCGAGGCCTACCTAAACCTCTGACGTTCTCTGGATCACGACATCCGGTTGCAATGCAACTCCACATTGAACCATTGCTGGTTCTACCCGCATTTAGGTATTAAACCACAGCCACCACGATACTCCCCAAAGGGGCCGTACCCATGAACAGGCCGGAGTAATGCTCGCCGGCGAGATTTGCTCGACTGGCTCAACTCACCCTGACCCACTTAACTGACTCAGCCCACACTAGAACGACTTACACGACTACTACACTCCACATTCATACTCCGTCTTGCTCGTCTCACAATTCTACTCGCCTCGCTCGTGGGCACCCTCCACATTCTCCAGGAGAGGTGACACCACTCGCTCAGCTTTCGCAACGGATCGAATTGCTCAACTTGCGCACAACTTTTTCAACATTTTCCATCAGTTTACAACAGTTCAAACATTTCCTTCGATTTCAACTTTCATCCAGTGCTTGCCTTGCCAGTCTTGCATGCCTTGCTTGTGTCGCTAGTTTTGCTCGTCTCGACGTCGAACACACTCCGGGGGCATCTGTTCCCCGTGGCGCCATTTTTAAAGGCTTTGGTATGACTATCGAAAGCCGTAGACTTCTTCCAGTAGAGCCTCCACCGACTCAGGACTGGTAGCCTTTGACTGGGGTACCCGGGATTGTGACACCCGTAGCCTCGCACACGCGAAACACATCGGAAACTGCGTAAGCACATGTCCTACACAGGTTCCCATGCGGAGCATCCCTGTTAGTTCATGCCGACATGGAAACCCCTAAGGGCCCCCATGTCACCACTTAAGATCTAGCCCCGCGACAAGGACACCAACGATCGCTAGATAGGAGCAACGGGCAGTTAACTAATCGAGTCCTCAACTTCTATACATTGCATCTAGGTTTAACGGCAGTATTATGTACAAATTGCATACGATTCCATACCGCCAAAAGCAAATTTAAATCGTGTATAAAAACAGCTATGTGCTTTAAAGCGGCGCAAATGTTGATCACGTCGTAATTGGTCAAAAGAATTGATATTTTTTTCATAAATCAATAACATATTTTTAAAAAAATTTTTGTTTTTTAATACCTTTGCAAAATATTGCCTATTGGCACCAGGAATCAGTTTTTAGGCTCTCCAGAAAAGTTATTAAAAAAAACACATAGCTGTTTTTGTTGGCGCAGCGACGACATATTTTTATAAATATACGATCTTTGCAATGTTCACGTGTATTTTGTGTACATTTAATGCATTTTGTTTTATTTTTTTTTTAATATAAAACGCGTTTAATAATTACACTACTCTTCTCCGACAAAGTAAACAAGCACACAAATAAAAATGGCTGTGTTGGTGAATATGAAGGGTGCTACCACATGTTCAAAAATTCAATGCACCTTTGTTTCATAATGATCTCGATAACAGTAGGGAATAAATGAGTATAATGTGTTTTTAAAATATGTTAAACAAAGAGCTCTGCATAAAAATATTTCGTAATGCTTAACCGATGTTGGAGTGATGATGTTTATTTATTTTTTCTCGGGGGGTTTTAATCTTTTCTTCGCAAAACAGAAAGGAGAATTATACTTAGTGAGGGTTATAATCCTTAAGTGCGGCCTAAGGCCGCCTACGTAGAAAGGTGTTGTCTGCAAAATCCCCTTTCTTCGCAAAACAGAAAGGAGAATTCTACTTAGTGAGGGTTATAATCCCTAAGTGCGGATTCAGCTGCGGCGCTTTTTCAAAAAAATCAATACTTCGATAGATAATGAAAGTTTTTTATAAAAAATAGCGCGATTTTTTATTACAAATTCTCGCCTGCGGCACTTTTTTCAAAAAAATCAATACTTCGATAAATAATACACATTTTAAAAATAAATCACGCGATTTTTTATCGATTTTGGACCAAATTTAAGGAAAACTTTCCCTAAAAAAAATTAGAAAAATATACTGTGCATGATTGTAAAAGTTTTCATAAATGAGTTTTCTCGATTTCTGTGTTTTTCGCGAGCGGCAATACGGGCGATACGAAAAGTTGCCTCAAATAATGGCAACCAAAAGGATTATTGCGCGGGGTCTTCAAAGAGGAAGTCCAGGCGTTATTGTTTTCATTATCTATAAATAAGACTGAAATGCACTGAATGCAATTTATTCTTTTTATATAAAATTAATAGATGTATGTACATACATACATAAAATGTGGAGTTACATCAAAAAGATGTTTTTGTTATTGTATTCTGTTTTACTAACTTTTTACAAAGAGATGCATATGTTGTCTCGAATCCGATTTGCTATGTTCTTCCCCTCCTCCTGACGGCTTTCAAAATCGAATTCATTTGGGTTCAAATCTTCCACTGTAGTAAATGCCAATGTTGTGCAATGCTCAAACAACGTTTACAATTTCATTGACTTTGAGCGGTGAGTAATGCAGTTCAAGATGAATTTCTTATGATTATTCACTCATCTGAAAAGGATCAAACATGTCCCTAAATCTCCGCCTTTCAACTTCCGCATCAGCAATCTGGGACTTGTTCTCCTCTTCAAGCAATAACGCCGCGGCTATGAATTTCATTCTTATAATTATGTTTCCACTTAAATTAAGAACAAACGAAATTGTGTTTTTAAATTGCAACGATGTTAGATACATATATTTAGTTATTTTAAAATATTTACAAATTTTAACTTAATAAGCTGCTATAGTTTGGTGGCAAATATATCTTTTGTTTTGTTTCGATTTCACACATTTTCGCTCTTCTATCAATTCGATCGGAACTCAGAATACCAAATTACGATTGTTGCGGAGCGGAATGCGGGAACGTAATCGAAATGCAGAATAGGGCTGAATGATATTCTTCATCACAAGATGATGGTTTTGAGAAAAACGCCCAACTTTTCTTTTTCACAGCCACAAAACTTTGTGAAAAAAAGTTTTCACAGTGAAAAATTTTTGACAAACTAAATAATTTACATTTGAAAACCGAATCGTAATCTTATGTGAAGTGATGAAAAATGTTTTCCCTTCACGTTTTCACAGAACAGGAATTGACCCCCAGGCTCTAAGGAGGTAAATCTGCTCGAGAAAAACCTACTATGCGCCCGTCAAGGTCACCCCTCTCAGATTTCCGCATGCTAGATAATATCCTGGTGCTGCCAAGATAAAAACACAAGGGAAAATCTACTAAGCACCTGCACTAATTCTAGGAAATTGTCTGCTAACGCCGTCCAAGACACTGTGAGAAATAATCATTGCTGACAGGATCTCTCAAGAGCATAATATACTCTCATATGCTAGATCCAGTACAATTTCTGTTACAGATGATTTACGTGTAGAAAACATACCTAGCATCCTGATAGTTTACCATTGTATCGCAGTCGCTTGCCAGAACTGGTCTTGGTGGTCACAAGGAAATCATTGTCAGGAATATGTCCAGGATCAGTTGCCCAAGTTAAGGTGTTGAGTTTTAGACCCAGTTCGGGAACTAAGAGAGATCACTTTTTTCGAGTGAATCTCTCCAACTGCAAAAATGAAAATCTCGCATGAGTTCTTGCATGTTACAGCCAGTCTAACCTCTAATACAGAAAATTTAACTTTGCAGAAAATATCCAGTGCCCTGATAGTTTCTTATTGTATGGCTGTCACTTTCCAGAGATTTTCATGATGATATGCAAGAAAAAAGTTTGCCAGAAACAGGTGGGATTTTGTAGGATACAGCCAGTACAGGCACTGCTAAGAAGTATCTCAATTAAGGAAATTTCCCCAAAACCAAAAGTGATGTTCTCAAAGGGAAACTATTATTCCGGATCCCGTTAAGGCTTTTAGAAGATAAACTTGTTTTAGGACAACGTATCCTGTGCGCGTCAAGATTACCCTTCTAAAGCTGTCGCATGAAAGATACTGTCAGTAGCACCTGAACTGGTTACCCAAGTCAAGACACTGCGTGGTAGTGCCAGTCTGGGCACTACGAGAGATAACCGTGTTAACAGAATCTGTTCAGTGCCAGCAGTGATTATATCTGATTAATTTTTATATGCTAGGACTTATCCAGATTGTATTGGGTGAGAGTATTGTTCAAAACCTATTAAGCGCCGGAGTAGATTATCTGTGAAAAAGATCTCTATGCCAGAATCTGTTTGGGTACTGCCTAAAAAACTCCTGGTCAAAGCAGCATCGCAAAAAAATATAGAAAAAAGGTTTTTTTTTAACAGAGGTAGTCCCTCGGGGGGCAATGGCAAACCTCCGAGTGCATTTTGGCCATGAAAAACCGCTTCTCATAAAAATACAATCGCCGTTCGGAGTCGGCGTAAAACTGTAGGTCCCTCCGCTTTGTGTGACAAAATCAAGGCGCACGCCACAAATCGGAGGAGAAGCCAACTAACGTATGTGTAAGCGCCAATCTATTATTATTATTAAAAAATCTCAGTCACAGACATGGGCGTCGCCAGGATCGAATTAAGGGGGGATTAGCATATAAAAAATCCATGGTTCCATTTGAAAATACAATTTTAACTAGCAGTCACGTATAAATTTACTTTCGTAAGTAGCGTGGAGTACTAAACTTACATTTTATTAACTTCCGAATAAATAAAAAAAGATTTTCCGTACGTTTCCAAGGCAGTTAAAAAGTGAGTATAATTTTCGTCACGAAATTTATATCATAAATTTCGTGTTTCTAGTTCAGCTTTCGTCACTCAAAAATTTTACCTCAAAGAGGTGTTTTATTTGATATCAATTATTTTGGGGTAGCACATTTAAAATCGACGAAAATACAAACAATAATCTAAATGTTTTATTTTTCTCAAAAAAATTGCTAAAAATGTTTTCTAAATCTAAATTATGTATTCAGATCGATGTGTCCATGGAAACATATAATTTTTCAAATACAGAATAAGGCGAAAAGAATGATCATATCCTTTGTTTTCGAAAAAATAAAAAATAAAAATATGAGAAATTATAAAAACTTATCAACTTGGTACCAACTTTTGATACAATTAACAACTGTATTCGTCTCATTGCCTCGTAGTTAAATTTTTTTAAAGAATTCTACCGGGTATGGGGCGCACACATGTGCTTTTTTAAGAAGTTTTACGTTTATCACGAGTACGGTGTTGCTTTTTTCTCAAGTAGTTTTGCTCAGTCGCAATTTATACATTTTATGTAAGTATTAGCGGTACATTGGGTGAACTAAATGCATTCAAATACATATTTATGTACAACTGTAGGTAATATTGTATGCGTCTTCCCAGGTAGGTTAAGTGCGGGTGATAAACCCATGTAGCACAGTTAAATACTGTGTACATACCTACAAATAAAATGGGGAAAAATGTTACAATTTCTGCATGTGACTGGAAACAAACTCTAAAATATCCACAAATTGTGGTTTCCAAGACATGTACGAAGAGATTAGCACAGCTGCATCCTTCAACTTGTCAACTCGCGGGAAATTCCCCGATTTGCAGGGAATTTCGGTTTAAGAGGCATTCGGGGAATGAGCACTTTTTTCGGGGAACTGGATATGTTATTTTTATATCTTAAAATAACAAAATTAGACGAATATGTTAATTTTTAACCATTTACCCTTTTTTTAAGCAAAATTTTTTCAATTTGAATCTTAATATCTCCACAATAGGAGCTTTTCCAGATATAAGCTATATATCAGAGGAAACCTAAGGTTTTGGGCTAAACTTGTGGAAACTTAGAATAAAATCGACCGACCAGTTTTTTAGAAAATGCCCGAAATCTCTATTTTCAGCAGCCTGATTTTTAGGGTTAAGGCGATAACGTTATGACATATTTATACTTTACTAGCTAATACCCGCGGGTTTCCCCCCGCGCTTTTATACAAATAGGAAAAATAATTTAATGATTTTAGATTTTATTTCTGTGCCCATTTCGTTATAGCTCGTTATTTTCTAAGTGAGTTAAGGCATTTAGGCCGTTTAAAACTATGAAATTATAAAATCTCCTCTCTCCCCCCTCTAGGTTTACCTTAAAAGGTTTCCAGGTATACGACGTGTGAACGTGAAACCTTCTTGGAGGTGCCACGGCGAGTTCTAATATTTCCAACTCAAATTTAGTAACCTGGCCTTGCTAAAATACCACTTCTCATTACTGTAGCAAATGCCTCAAGAGAGCTTTAGATTATAAGGTCGAACCCGGCTCTCCCTTTTCCATTTAATGACATTTATTCTGTCTTCCACAAACACTTCCAGGGATATGTGGCAAGAAAAAGTAAAATTGTACTGGAAGTGCCACGCCCCTTTTTCTTACAACCCTAATCTTCTTCCATGAATTTAGAATTGATTTTACATACCCCAGTACCAAGTCCCAGTACTCTACCATGAACATCTCTAGAGATAAGCAGTAGAAAACAGTAAATTTGTACGGCAGGAACCATGTCCCCTTTTCGAATAACACAAATTCTTCTCTATGAGTATGGAATTAATTTTGTATACACATCTCGGTCCAAAAAATTAGCCTATTTTCCACTGTAGGTCATAAGCTATCTGCTTGCAAAATTTCATGCCAATCCATTCAGTCGTTTCCGCGTATTAATTTAATGAAACTTTTTTAGCAGGTGGCAACTCTTAAAAAAAGTAGCCTATTTTTCAATCTAGGTC
>NW_016168994.1:12406-18238 GCF_001687245.7 Rhagoletis zephyria
GCCATGTTCCAGTCGTCTGCAATAAACACCTCCAGAGATATGCAGCATAGAAAAATCAATTTGCATGGGAGTTGCCACACCACCTTTTCCAATAACTCTCATTTTTCTCCATGAGTATGGTATTAGTTTCACATTTCCATACCAAGCTTGACTGCTTTACCCCAAACATTTGAAGAGATCTGCAATATGAAACTTTCAGTCAGTATGGGAGGTGCTACGCCTCTTTTCCAAAAACGTCCATTTTTCTCCGTAAATATGAACATGATTTCACACAGTGTTGGCAAACTGTTAATCTGATTAACGATTAAAATGTTAATCGCGTTTGACGATTCAAATTAATTAGTCATAATCAACTGTGCAATTAATGATAACAATTTTTTAATCGTTAATCGCTGGCTGCGATCACGTTTAATTAATTTAAAACATTAATCGTTAATCCAATTAAAAATAAAATCTGATTAATTTGTCTAGTTTGTCCGAGTTTGAAACCAAACACCAGTTATAGTAATTATTTTGTGTTTTACGCTTATAAAAAGCACGTAATATAAAAAAATAATAATTATTGTTATTAGTAATACATAAACTGGGAACTTTTACAAACCTAGTTTGTAAAACGTTTGTTGGTATACATATATCTTAATGAAAATGCACACCAAATTCCTTAGATTGATGAGGAAACCCGACTTAGCCATACTGGATTAACTTGCTTTGTGTGCACAGGAAAATTCCAGCATAACTTAATTAATCACCAAACCTACTTGATCAAATTAAGAGTTAATGATTAAAAATTAATTTTTTAATCGCGGTTACGGTTAACTGTTTAGTCGCATTAAAATTAATCATGATTAACTGTAATCAGATTGAATTTAATCGACTTAACTAACTAATTAAAACATCAATCGATTAATGCCAACATTGATTTCACATACATATCACTATACCAAGTTTCAGTTCTCTCCCACAAATACTTCCAGAGATATGTATGTAATTCCAATTTATAAGCTATCTGTGTGCAAATTTTCATGCAAATCCATTCAGTCGTTCCCGCATATTAAATGAATGAAACTTTTTTAACAGGTGGCAACTCTTAAAAAAGTTGCCTATTAACCAATCTGGCCCATAAGCTATCCGCGTACAAAATTTCATGCAAATCCGTGCAGTCGTTTCCGCGTGATGATTTCCCAAACATCCAAACATACAAACTTTCACATTTATAATATTTATTAGATAGATAAACGAAAAAGACAGCGTTAGATAGCTTGTTTTAAGACCCTTCTACTGGTATCCACTTCAATGGTATGGAATGAGTAGTACGACCTCAGTGGTAGTTTAAAAAATAGCCTTTTTTCGCACTTCAAGCACTGGCCACACCCCAAAAGCCTACGAATCGAAACATCCTGGAAAAAAAGCTTCTTGGTTTTTTGGTACTTTAATTCCTGAAAGTTTGAAAAAAATTAAATGAAGGTACGTACAGACGCTACGCACATCGCAAAGCATGTAGTAGTGGAGACACGAACCAAAACTAATTTAGCTCTGTATCTTTCCAACTAGTAGCCGGAACTTTATATATAGGGTATCGTTGGAAAGGTTGTCGGGTGTACCCGCTTACCCCCCTAAACCGGCAAAAATATTTTTTGTTTCGCAACACTTTAGCCTAATTTTTAATTATCCGATTAATTGTTTATGAAGCTTGAATATATTTTCTGGACACACTTTGCCAGACATTTCCAACGATACCTCAAACCTTTTGATTGGTCGTCTGGATAAAAACTTCCAAATCTCGTGTATATATAAGCGAGTCATTTCAGCATGCTACTGTGGCTGCTTTCGTCTCTCGCGCGCACTGCCGTACGCTGTGATCATACAGATACCAGAAGCATGAATGTGCAAATTTGCCAATTTTGAGTTATTGTGTTGTCTTGATTAACCTTTACATGTTCTATGTTATACCAAAACCCAGAATACCATGCGTACACGGAAACCACATATTTATTTCACAATGTCAATTACTAGAATGCAGAGTTAAGTCACGTAAAAAAATGTTCAAACCAAAATTTTCATTTTTACACATGCATGCTTTTGGCATGCGGGGAACCTTATGTACTTGCCGATTTGTATTGCAAAAATTATTTAAAAAGCACGACTATGGGATGTGCCACGGTTCCTTTTATAAAATCATTTATATATACCTTACTATAAGCGCCTACCATAGATATGCCCGCATACCAAATTTCAATTTCTTGGGACTTATGTTTCCGAAGTTATAGCTGATAAAAAGGTCCACGCCTTTGAGATGTGCCACGCCCCTTTTAACAAACTCATGTATATATAGCCTACTGTAATGCGATCAAGCATACATTGTTGCAACCCTACAAATCACCTTATATAAATTCGCCTAAGGTAATAGATTACATCTAAGAATTTACGATATTGAGGATGCAACCCTGTTGTATCTGAGAAAGCAGCTAACTTTAATTCTTTTAGTGAAAATAAAATTGGCAGTATTATTCCGCGTACATTCCAACCGAACAGTCGAGTTTTATTAAATTTACCCGGAGTTCCCACACTAGCGGCTGAAGTACACCCACATATTTGGGTAGGCCAAGGAGCGGCTCCGGAGCACTAAAGCTTCGTGCACACACGCGTACACCAAAGTACCCCACAAGCGGGGGCGCTGTATCACAGCGGTACGTAGCAGCGTACAGTGGAGCACCAGGGCTCCGCGTGAATTGAGCAGCTACGCCTCCTCCACACAAACAATGTGGGATAGCTCACATTACATGGCGACCGTACACCAGCTTGCAAAAAGGGCGAGAAAAAAAGGGAAAAAACTAAAGCGACCATGAACAAAGTAAAAAATAAAACCCCGATGATTGCAAAAAAAAAAAATTTAAATAAAAAAAAAAAAAAAATTTAACAAACAGATATACAAATAAAAATGTGAACTCTTTTTACAAAAAAAAATCAATTTAATTAAAAAAAAAAATTAAAAACATTTTATAAAGTTACTGGTGGTGGTAATCCAAAACTTAAAGAAACTGACAAACGACCAAAAATGTTTAGACTAACTAAACTAGTCTAAATCTCCAAAAATTAAATAACTGGTGGGGGAAAATTTACAAAAAAAAATGAATTAAAACAAAAAAAAATATATTACAAAAAAAAAAAAATAAACTTAAAAAAAACATAAAAAACCACAGGAAAAAAATCAAAAAAATCGGTTGTACTAACGTTTTAAAATAAATTACAAAATTTAAAAACAAAAAAATCAAAAAATCGATAGTACCAAAGTTTGAAAGACAAATTAAATAATAAATGCGAGAAAGTGCAGAGGCTGGTGGCTAAAGTGGCTTTTTAAATAAAATAAAATCAGTGGCTGGTGGTACAGCAAACAAGTATACAAGTGCAAACTCAGTAAAACCTAATCAAGTTAAAAAATTTAAATAACGCAAAACTGTAAAAATCATACAACAAACAAAAACACTTGTGACTTTTTAATGCGCCACCACCAAAAATATAACACCTAATGGCGCATAAAAACCACGCCACTTAACTTATAAAATCAAAATCATCAATACATGTTTTTCTTATAAACCAGGCTGTGCTATCAGATTACCACGTTTACAACTTTTTTTTCAAAAACAAAAATTAATTGCGATTGAATGCCATCTGTGAAAATTTTGCTGTGCCTATAGTTGCGTACAAAATCCAACATTTTTTGGCCATAATTTATATAAATCAACTTTTTTTTCAACATTTATGCCGGGTTTGTCAAATGCCAGATTTTGATACTGCATTTAAAGATTAATAACAACGCGAAAATGGCAACAGCTGAGCAAAAGAAATCATTTATAAGTTTATGCGCCTCGATTATAAGGGAAAATTATAGTGGTGACCCGCTATCACTTGCCTCTTATATTGATAAAATTACCCTTATTGAAGAATTGTCAGACGAAAGCCTCACTACAACATTTATTACATTTTTGAAATCCAAACTTGAAGGTAAATCTCGCGAGTCCCTACCAGCGCAAAGACGCTAGTTAGTCAAATTAAAGAAGCGCTGTCAAGCAAAATAAAACCAGATAACTCGAAAGTTGTCGCTGGTAAAATTGCAGCTTTGAAAGTGCGTAACAACAAATATTCAGATTTTGCGAAACAGGTATAGGAGCTCGCAGATGCTCTGGAGCGTTCGCTTATTATATGACACAAGCGAAAGCTCACGAGATGGCAGTCGAGCAAACAATAAATGTTTGTAGGCTCAACAGCCGTTCAGATATGGTACAGTCGATACTAGCATCGTCAACCTTCAGCGACTCGAAAGATGTTGTAGCGAAGATGATTGTGGAGCACGACAATGTAGTAAAAGAGCGGCAGGTGTTGGCTTTTAGGTCACGTCCCATACGAGCAACTAATTTTCGAGGAGGATATAGAGGCAGCAATAATTACAGATATCACAATAACAATTTCAGGTTTACGGCAATTCAAATAGGCACAGCGGCAATACTAGCTATCGAAACAACAATCAGAATAGGAATAATAGTTTCAGTAATAGACGAAATAACTACAATAATAGTAACAACAGTCAGGTTTCAAGTAGTAGAAATAACAATCATAAGCGTTCAAATATACGAAATTCTGCCAATGTTCGGACTTTAAACGCCGAGGCCCCTCAGGCGTGAACAGTGGGGGAGCTAGACTCTTACAAAGGAAAAATCCATTTACTGCCTAAATCCCAACTATTCCAATTTCATTGAAATAAATGGTAGTGATTCTCACAAACAATGCACTTTTTTAGTAAACTCTCAAGCAGACATTTCCCTTATAAAACTTTCCAGCCTAACAAGCATATCCGCAATAAACAGCAATAACATTATTAATATCACGGGCGTAACAACAGAAACTGTCCAAACCTTGGGCACAATAAATACAAATTTGGTAGTAGCAGACATTTTCATTCCGCACACTCTTCACGTTGTAAATGACAAATGCATAATCAACTATGCAAACGACAGCAACCATTGGTTCGGGGACAGGAAGGATCAGCGTTTCAATTTTGCACGGTACTACTACCGACAGCTTAGTAATTCCACCAAGACGCGAAGACTTTTGGTTATTTAAATTGGGTAAATCCAAAAACCCCGTTTTTTTTAGACGCTCAGGAAGTTTTTAGTGGTGTTTTTACAACGAAATGTATCGTTGACACGGAAAACCCGATACTAAAACTAATAAACACTACTGACGAAGTAAAATACGTAAGACATTTCAATATTCAAACCGAAGACATAACAAACTTCAACGTTTATAAAATTAACGAAACCACATCTGATCCGAAACGCATAGAAGAACTAAAATCGATTTTAGAAAAAAAAGTACCCATTATGCTAAAAATAAATTGCTATTACATCTTTTAGCACTGATCGCGGATCTTTCCGTTGGAAGGTTTTGGCTTTTTGTCTCAATGTAGCACCTAACTCGTTTTCAAGAATGATGTCTATAGCATTTTCCGGTATTTCACCTAGTCAAGCCTTTATGTATGACGATGATGTAATAGTTATTGGATGCAGTGAGGCACACCATTTTAAAAATCTAGAAAAAGTGTTTGAAACTTGCAGAAAATTCAACATGCGACTTAACCCAAATAAATGTAATTTTCTACGATCTGAGGAACTCTCTTAGGACACAAGTGCTCAGTAAGAGGTCTACTGCCAGATGATACAAAAATAGAAGCCATTGAAAAGTACACAAAGCCATGCGATAAAGACGCAATGCGAAGATTTGTGGCATTTGCAAACTATTATAGATGGTTTATACCTGACTTTGCTTCTCTGGCAG
>NW_016168995.1:0-4386 GCF_001687245.7 Rhagoletis zephyria
AATATACCAGCTGAAATGTGAAAAGCTGCAGGCGAAAATGAAGCTCAGTGCACGAAAGCATTTCTGAATTTTGAGATCCCCGCGAAACTAATACGACTTTGAAGAGTGAAATTGAGTAGAACATTCAGCTTCGTTCAAATTGTGAAGGACCTCTTAGTTACGTTTGAAACCAAACGAGGTTTTAGACAAGGCAATTCCCTCAAGTACAAATTCTTCAATCTTATGCTGGAAAACGAAAGCATGATGCGGCTGGCGTTTACAGATGCAGCTCCAGGGCTGATAGCGTAGTATTGTGCAGCTTTGAGAAGGAAGCAAAAAGATTTGGTCTTTGTATATCATGTTTACTGTTGGCAGCTATAACTTTGAAGTAGTAAAGGACTTTGTCTACCTAGGCTCCAGCATAAACACCACCAATAATGTCAGCCTAGGTATCTATCGAAGAATATTTAGGCATTTGAAAAGCCTACGGAAAAAATCACGTTCTACAAATCTCTTATTATGCCCGTCCTTTTATATTTCACAGAAACGTGGACGATGTCAAACAGAAGGCTTTGGGTCTTTCGATAGGACTATCCATTGGAATGAGGAACTGTGCGGGCTTTATAAGGACATGGTCCTTGCCAGAAGCATAGAAAGACAGCGACTACGCTATGTTTTGCAAATGGATAATGATGCTTCAATGAAACGACTTTTCGATTCGATACTCACGAAGTATCCACGAACTCAATGGAAAACCCAAGTGCAGAAGGATCTATCTGCGTTAACAAAACTCTGGGGAATATTGTCAGGAAATATTTTTCATGATTTACTCACAAGCCAACTTTAAAAATTGGTTGCTGATTTGACCAAATTCTTCCCTTCTAAAATTTTAAAGCGGTTCGAATCCCATTCTGCATATTGAGACAAAACAGCATATCGAAATGGCAAACGAGGTGGCATAGTGCAATAAAAGGAAGACATCCTCTCACCCCTAATACCGAAATGTGGATCAACGAATAGCACGGTGAAATAGATTTCTACCTAAGACAAGTTCTTATCGAGCATGGAAGCTTTAAGGCCTACCTCCAGCGTTTTGGACATGAAAATAATTCA
Source organism: Rhagoletis zephyria (assembly GCF_001687245.7). Classification (NCBI taxonomy): domain Eukaryota; kingdom Metazoa; phylum Arthropoda; class Insecta; order Diptera; family Tephritidae; genus Rhagoletis; species Rhagoletis zephyria. The sequence goes on from NW_016168995.1 coordinate 1,093, forward strand.
CAACGCGAATACTGTGGTTCTAATGAAATAGAAGAAGGAATATGTGCTCTTAACACCTAAAACACTAGTCCCACTGGTAGTGTAAAACGAATACACTTAGAAGGTATTGAAAGCTACTTATGAATGGTAAGGGACATGGAGCTTCGTGCTCAAACCGCCTCAGACGGAATACTTAACGGTGGAACCGGGGAATCGGTATGTACCGACGGCAGGAAGTTGAGCGTGACGAGCGTGAAGTTTCACATTGACTGTTCTTGGACTTGGGTTTTCGACGCTTCCTCGCCTGAAAAAATCATGGCTTAATCAACACGGTTTGCCGTCTTGATCACTGTATCTCTTTTTACCTTCCTTTTATTAGCTCAGGATGTAACTATGTAATATTGATGCGCCTAAAAGATGCATCGTTTTCTATTCTCAAGTTACATACCTGATGACAGTACGAATGGCAATTATAATAGAGAGGTTTTAGGTTTTTAAACTACAATTTTATTCTTCTTGTACTTACAAACATGGGACCAAAGTTATAGTATATACCATTTCAGCTTGATGTACTTAAACTTCAGATACATACATATATTCCTAAGCCCGATAATTATGCAATATATTTTCGTATGTATGTATTTCCTATTAACGATTGCAATGCGGAATGTATTTATTAGGATGGTTCTACGTACAAAATAAACACATCCACAAAAAAATTTTAAAATAGTTTTTAAAAATTTTAAAATATTAAATAAAAAATAATAGTTGCGAGTTTTCGTGCGATCAAAAGTATGTCGCTTGACGCGTATTTTAGTTAACTCTTCAACGAAGTGCGCATTAATCAGACTGCTCAGAATATACAAAATTAATATTTTCATACTTTTAAGGACCACCCTAACATGTATGTAAACTAAAATTGATTAGCAAACAACATAAGTTATTTAAGTACTTTCTAGTCCAAAAATATGAGTGCAGCTAGCGAATAATTTCTATCTGACTCGAAAAGTAGAACAGGAGAAAATTTCACGGCAAAGTCAGCGAAGTTACAAGAGGTAAATCGACTAAAAGGAATGCTCCATTTATCGTAAAAGATTTTATATTGTCCGCCGCACTATACTGCCTTTTAACAAACATTCTTTAACTTTTAGCTACATTGTATGTATGCAAGTACTTACTTACAAAAGTGCCAAATCATTTCCTATTCAGCTACAAACATACATATTTATGTATGTAAGTGTGTGCATGCACCACTTCCAACACCACTTTCAACCCACACATCAATACAATACACTCTCACTTACCGATGTTCCTCCTTGCGATAGCTTATTGGGAGGCTGTGACTTATTATATTGCTCCAAATTAAAAGAAAAGTAAAATAAAATAAATAAAAAAAGTCTCCAATTCATTCCACTTTCCACATTTTCATTAGACATGCCATTCCTGGCAACTAATTCGACTCTAGCTACCGCACCTTTCCAACACGTTGATATCAAACACACACGTAGATATGTATGTATGTTAGGGTGGAGCGAAAAAAATCAATTTATCGGTTTCGAAATTCTAATAGTGCAGAAAAGTTGCGTAACATGATCGTATTGAAATGTGTTTGGATATTTAATATTTACAATTGCCCCAAAGAGCTTTAAAATTTCAAAAAATTTCGAAAAATCTCTAAAATTATCATTATTTTTTTTTTTTAATATTCGCTAGAAAGATTTTGACTAAACGATTAGTATGTATCATAAAGTGCATCTTTCAAGTTGCAAAAAAAAAGCGTGAACTTTGTAAGGAAAAACTGTGTGGCACTGTCAGGAAGAACAAAATTGCCAAAAATCAACGCGATTTACTATTTATTATACTAGAATTTAATGGGCTACAAAACGGCATACTGAAAATCATTCTAGATAATATTTTAAAAAGTATAGAGGAACCGTAATTTGAAAGATGTTTAACAATTTTAACGCTCTTGAGGTGACCGTAAATATTATCCGAAAATCAGTTTAAAACGCTACAATGTGATCGTGTTACGCAACATTTCCGCAGTATTAGAATTTCGAAATCGATAAATTGATTATTTTTCGCCTCACCCTAATGTATGTAAAAATATACATACATACATACATACATAGAATGCATGAAAAAATATAAAGAAATTTTCATCGGAAATTGTAGTAAATCAGAAATTCAAGAAAGCTCTCTCATATAGACGAGTGTGTGAACATACCTGCATTCATACATATATACATTCACTTTTATTCAGAATCATTCGCGCAAATCCTTGCCTTCAGCCCCCCTACCCACTAGTCTGAAAAGCTGAAATTTATTTACAAACACAGCAACTCACACATAAATACATATATACATACATATGTGAACATGCGTTGTATTAGAAATTCTTAATTTTTTGGAATATTTACTTGCATACATATGGAAGTATGTAGATATATATGTGTGTACATTAGACCTCATCTAAAAAAATCGCGTACACCTCCGAGTCTTAAGTATTTTTGCAGGGCAATTTCGATATATTTTTCGATAAACGTAGGGGTCGCCTTTTTACATTTTTCGTTATACATATAATCGGCATTTATAGTCGGATATTGAAGTTTGATAAATCGATGTTCTTGTCTCTAGGAGAAAACTTCTTTGTTTCAAAGTTCATTTCCCGTTCTATCACTTGCCCAGCAGATCTCAGTTCTTATCATCCCAACGTACCACCCACCCTAATATCAATAAATTAAAGCTCGTCAAAAATGATCAAACTTTTGCTAAGATTTTTTTTTTTATTATTCCGGTAGAACTATTTAAATTTTTTTTACTGCCGAATGTATGTATGTAGGTGTCACCATTGGCCTAGGATTGGCCAATAAACAAAAATATTTTAAACTCAGGGGTGTACGGCGAACTTTTCATTGTGTGCTTTCTTGTAAAGTGGTACGGCCTAATGTAGTAGATATTCTATCGAAGCGCATAGTTTTATGCATACTCCCCAAATGTCTATTACAGCCTTTTGTATGCATGTATGTATGCATGTGCATATGTATGTGTTGTGAAAGTTACTAATTTTCTTTTAAGGTCAGGAAGAAGTAAAATGAAAAGAAATCAGCTCAAAGAAACAAGAAGAAGAGGAGTACTTGCATGCTTTCGATAAAAATTACAATTTTCCTCCTTATTTTTCTCAATTTTATTTTGCTTCTTATAAGAAGTCTAAATCAGACGCCTAGCAAGCAGCCAGCTGGCTATTTCCGTTGGCAACTGAAGGAAACTGCTACGCAACCATATAAAATCAGCCATACATTCATGGAGGACACA
>NW_016168995.1:5197-11784 GCF_001687245.7 Rhagoletis zephyria
TTAGCGGTATGAATGATTGTGAAAAGGGTGCTTAACTTTGAATTTTTCCAGCTCAAATCATTTAAGTATTCAACACATCTAAGCACTTATGGACGGCAGCATATTTGGATGAAATAGTTAAAGGCCTTTTACTGTACATATATTTCCCTTGATCCAGGGTTACCAACATTGCACACGATCAGTTGTGAATAAAATTAAAAGAAGTGGATATATTGTTGCCAGCTGAATCCGGTGCATAGTATCGCATGAAAAAAAAACATTGAACGGAAATGAAACAAAAAGACTTCACCGAAATGACAGAAGATTCGTTGCGAAATCAGCTTCTTATTGTTTGTAAATTGGACCAAAATAAAAGAAAAAGCTAGTGTTTATGATTCTGCATGGACATCGCCTCACATCGCCTTGGAAACACTACTAGAAAGGGGCGGCGAAAAAAATTAGTTTTGATGTATGCATGTGATATTTAACTTGTTTCCCGCTTCTAAAAATTATGCTACTTTTTTTTAATATCAATGTATTCTTACTTAAACTATAGCGTTGATATTTTTGTAGCGCATTGGTGTTTTAGAATTTTTACACTGAGAAAAAAATTAACCATATCTATCCTCTTTGTTTACTTTAAAAAGATTTAATTTTGGAGACTTTTTCGTTTGAAAATGATTTTGTTCTGCACTTCGTAGACGCTTTTTCGTGATTAAGAATTTTTTTTCTTACTTTTTTCGTAATTTTTTCTTAGTGTAACAATTTTGATGAAAAGCCAAAAAATAATTAACTTACACTTAAGTATAATTAAAAAACAAACAGTATTATTTAAAAATACTAGGAGCCGCTTTCTCAAGTAACCTTTAAGCTTAAAGCTCACTTTATATTTAAAGGTTACGTTACAATTTATGATTGTGCCTAAAGTAAAGCATTTTATTATCGGTTTTAATTTGGTTTTAACCGCGAAACATACATTAGTCAAAAACCGATAACAGAAATGCTTAAATTTAGGCATAGCTTTATTTTCAATTCAACCTTTAAATATAAAGTGAGCTTTAAGGTTAAAGGTTACTCCAGGAAACGGCCCTAAGTAAATAAGAAAGTCTTATGGAAATTCTATGTTCTAAGCCAGTAATTCGAGGTAATTCTATGTAAAAAGAAAAACAAACATTTCTCGGAAAATTTACGTGATGGAATTAGTTTATAATTTTTTTCGTAGCTTAGTGCCAAATACACACCCAAATTTCTAATCAGTTTGGAAAGGGGAAACCCTCGCGGGCCTGCGTAATTATATTAAAGATTATTAAAAAACTAAGTTGTTTGATTTCACAACATGATTGGGAAGAAGGTATGGCGGAATTTTCATGTCTCAAAAGTTACGAAAAAATCTCTTGCACAAACACTTCTAAGAGGCACATCTTTTCAACATTTCTCATAAATTAAACATCCCGGTTCATACCGCAGGAGCCGCAAAAACGAGCATAATGAATCAGAGTCTTAATTTTTTGCAGCGGTCACTCTATTTACCGGACCTTTTGTGAATTGTACGGGTCTGACAATCATTTTAATGATTGCCGATCTTTTCTTGCAGTTGGCATTAAGGAAGTTGTATCCGATACTACATAAAGGCTCTTTCCTACTTTTACAATTTATCTGCCCCTCGAACACATTTTACATATTTATTTAAACATTCACTCAATATTCCTGCTGGGGATGTATGTATGTATTTATATGCACACAAAGCATAATGGAATCTTTGCCACCCTCGCAACTACACAAGTATGCGGTTAGAATTCTTGTTTTGATATGCTCACATGTGCTACACTGTTTATGCTCCAAAGTGTATAGGTTTTCTACGTATGTATGTATGTATGTACATATGCCATTTACACTCTTTGGCTTATGCCTGTAACCCCAACTCCGTAGAAATCAAGCCAAAAGTCTAAAATGAAAAGGAGAGAAAAAAGTAGGGAAAAGTAATAAAAGTAAAGAATTTTTTCGTATTTTGAGTTTGAAACCAAGCAACCATAAATGTACGTACATATGTATGTAAATAGTAATTTTGTGAACCCCACAGTGAAATAAGGAGCAATGGCATTATTTGAGTTAAATGGTTGTGAACTGGTACCAAAATGACGTATGGCAAAGGGTGGTCGGATAAGGGTTGTTGAGTGCAAAATAAAAATATCTAATAATTTATTTAAATTAAAAAAGGCTCTAAAATTTCGATATGTCATAAGATGAAATTTTCGATGCCTATGCTAAGCTTTGCCTGGGTGCAGAACCCGGGGTCGTTTTGATTACGTGGAAGTTTATATACCTAACCTTTTGCTCCAAGATTGACACCTGCCTGAAACCGCACAGGCTTTTGGACATATGCTGCAGTGAACCATTAAACCGAATAAGTCAAATTCCTGCGCTTTCTGCTGTAGCAAAAAGGCTCCAAGGGTTCGTTCTCATATCTCACACAAGGGTGGCTAACGTTCTCCAGAGTGCGAAGGAGCGGACGCAAGATAGAAATGGAATATAGTCGAGTAACTGGATGCCAACAGATGTCCTACCGTACCCCACTGTGCAACACCACCATCTAACCAAATGAGGTTATCAGCAAGATCAGTGATACTGCGTGATTTCCTTAAGCTGTTGGAGAAAATAATAAAAGCTCTGAAACTGAACCGTTCTGGTAAAATTGTTTATAAGCGCGTACAAATGCTGGACGACAATGTCGACAAAATCGGTTTCAATAAGCGTGCGGCGAGTTGTACCGCCCCGAAATAATAAAGAGAATAAAGCGTATTGGTCTGGTGTGAGCGACGACCTAAAGAAGTATCTGCGTCATCAAACAAACAATCAGCACATCTGCGTCCAGGTACTGCCGCACTGTTGAAAGATAGAAGAGGAAGAGAAAACTTCATCTCCCTGGGAAACAACATTAACACAGACAATTTCGTTTTCGAAATTCAATGGTCAAGGTTTTTTGCTAGTGAATGTTACTTTAGACTGAGGCTCTTTAAGTCGCCCACCATGCGAAATCTGGCGTATGGGGCAGAAATGTGGACGATGGATGGCATCAATTCATTCGGCTGTGGGAGTCGTAAGTTTTCATTCAGGTATCCAGAAGAAACTAGATACTATCTAGATATGATGTTTAGCGGTCCCTTGCCTGAATGCCGTTTTGGATAATGTACTTTCAAGTAGGATGATCCTAAGAAGCGAAAACTGGTCATAGTGAGAGCTTCAGTGTGGCATATAATGAGCACTGCTCTATCCACTCCCTTGTAACGTAGGCTACCCTAATCAAGGTATCAAGTCATTACCCTGCAGTGGATAGTAAGAAAGCCTGTAAGAATTCTTACTTCGTGCCTAGTAAGGTGAAATAGTGCTTCTGTTCGCCTCGTTGATATTTCCGGAATGAAAGACCTAGTCGGTCTACTACCTTCTGTACTTGTCCAGTAATGTTGCGCTTCTTTCGCCATGGCAAATAGATAATGTGTCCTGGACTTATTAAACCCTGTGAAGCCCCTTTTCTAGCGAGAATATCTGTCAATGTGCTCCGGTACCCAAATAAGGTAAACCCAGTGCCTAGATTAAGAATAATATTAAAATCTAAAAGCAGTCCCACACCAACTTGATGTCAGAGTATTTGTTGGTCTTCCCGCTTTCTATTTACTGCCTCAGACGTAGGCCAATGGCATGCACTTCAGCTTGACATAGAGAATTTAATAGCCCTGAGCTAGGGAAAAGGACTAATAGCATACCAAAGTGGTTTAGTTTGCGCTAGCCTCAGCTTAGTTATTTTTACAGTATGATAAGTAATTCAATCGACACATGTATGAAAAAAAAAAAAATTAGTTTCTAAGTGAGAAAAATTGAGGTATAAGCACTCAAACATACACATCTGACTGCCTCCATGTGGCGCTATGTGGCAAAAGCTTGGGGTTGACGTCGGAGAGCTGGGGAGCCTATTATCTGCATTCGGTTCGCTGTTGTTCGCTGCTCCTTGGCCGCGGCGAGTGCAAAGTGTTTTATGCCTTTGGGCTTTATTTTATTTTGTAGTTTTTTTTTTTTTTTTTTTTTTCGTGTGTGGCTTTTTCATTTTATTTTACGAAAACTATGTAAAATGTTCAAGCGTAAATTGGTTGTACACAAATACATACCTATTAAATGTATGTATGTATGTGAGTACGCACATGTAATCATGTACAATAACACACGTCGACGAAATGTTGAGAGTTGAGCAAATAAGATGATGAGGCTAAGGATGCATTGTGGGCAAGCTCCGCCGCCCACCAATTTCAAATTTACTATACACTTTTTGCATCTACACAACCACAGTTGTTGATTGTTTTTATCATGGAAACTACATGGGCTACTGGCAGAAATATGAAAAACGCCATAGACTTAAGGATGTGTAAATATGTATGTATGTTTGTAGATACATATGTATATACATACATACATAAATTAATGTCTACATGAGTAAAAGCGAAAGCAAAGAGCATTTCCAAAAGCAATATTTGTTGTGTATTATTTTGCAGAAAAATAAAATAAAAAAATATGCCATAATTAATCGGCGTCTTAATTACAAAAAAAAGAAAGGAAAAACATGGAACGGATGAGAGAAGAGAGCAAAGCAAAATGAAAGTAAGAAGAAATATTGAAAGAGTAGATTTAGTTACTATAGCGAATGCATACCTTTATGCATACTACTACAGGGGTGGATCCAAGAGTTTCTTTTGGGAGGGGAAATCATATAGCCTTCATTGCAAATCATACCATAATGAAATTTAATATTTACTTAAAAAAACTTGCAACGTTAATTAAAGCGAACAGTTTTCATTTGTTTGGTGACCCTCAGTTAAATCTTCTTAGGAACATTTCTGTGGAATAATTTCGTACTGAAAAGAAAAGAAAAAGAAATAGGACTTCTAGGACAATTTTGAAAAACGTGGGTCAAAATGGCGCACCTAGATATGAACTTTTTTGGATTAGGAGGTAAAACAAATTATTTGTCGAATAAATTTTGGAAGGACGGGCGGAGGGTTATGGACAAATGAAGTATCAAAAATTAAAAATAAAGAGGGCGTTTAAAAATAAGACAAAAAGAAGAAAAAATGCAAAATAAGTTTCTAAAATTTATATAGAACGAAAAATATGTGGCTTTTTAATACAATAAAATCTTAAATAAAACAAAAAAAAAATATAAAAAATTAAATGTTTCTGAAACTTAAGTGAAAAGAGATTTGTTAAAACAGTAAATGCTTAAAAATAAAACAAAATTTTGTCAAAAAAAAAAAACAAATCAAATTAAAAAAGAAGAAAAATAAATAAGTGTAATTAAATTAAACGTAATAAAAAAAATGTTTTGCTTCTAAAAACAAACTCTGAAATTGAATTGAAAAAGAAAATAAAAACTAAATAAATAAAAAAAAATTTTAAATTATTTTCTGATAATGAAATGAAATTTAAAAATTGTTTTTAAAGATACATAACATTTAGAATAAAAAAAATTAGAAGAAAATAAAAGTAAAAAAGAAAGACTAATTAAATTTAAGAATGGAAAAAGTCTGCTGCCCAAGGACTCGACCTCGGATCACTCGAATGGCACGCCAGTGCTTTGCTCACTCGGCCATCGAGTGTTAGAGCAGCACAAGCAAAATGAAATAAAAGTGCCTTCTGTCAAGAAAGCTTTTCACCATTAAAGTTGGCCATGGCGTTTTTTTTGTAATAATTTCGTTCAGGAATAAACAAAATCTTTCAAATTACGGATATCTTGCCTACTGTCCCTCAATTGTCTTCAACTTTTGACAATATAAGCCAAAATTGCGCAAAGCACATAGATATCTATGCAAGTTTAACTTTAAATTATACATATTTTTTCATCTTATTTACAAATATCTGTTTGGGACTGCTAGGAGGAATAACACTTTGTAAGTTTTGCCATCTTCTTTAGCGATCCTAGAAGGTAACTCACTCTCTTTTACTTCAGATTTTTCTGAATCGCCATCTTTTGCAGTGTAATTCTTTGACAGTTCACTAAAAGCATCCAAAAATGTAACGAAATTTTCTTGTATGCCCCAAATTATAAATTTGCTTATACCGGTAAAAATATTTTTATGGAGAGTTACTCGAGTTTATCCCATTTAAGAAATCTTTTTCCTTGCTCAAGCCATACCTTAACTGAGCTTTTCCTAGTATGAAAGATCTGGGCATTCATCAAAAACGAGTGTGTCCACTTTTTTAATTTTTTTTTTCGAAATCTCCCTCCTAGAATATTCAATGAGTTGATTCTGGGCATGTTTGCTGGTATAAGTTCCTCCCCAAGACGCCTTCTTAAGGTGAGACTTCAATACTTTAACCCGCGAATAGATGTGTGCGAGCAGGGAGGAAGTATGGTTAAATTTTTGGGGGGTAAATGCCCCTTTATTCCCTTACGTGTATCCGCCAATGATACATGTACATATGTATGTATATGTGTGTACAAACAAATATACAGCGAAAATGAAAAATTAGAGGCATGTGCATAAACAAGAAGAAGAAGTAGGAGAGATAAAGTAAATGCCATTTTTATAACTTTATTGATCGAATTTGAAGGCATACATACA
>NW_016168995.1:13412-18237 GCF_001687245.7 Rhagoletis zephyria
CCTTTTTTTAAAATAGCGTTACTTTAAAAACAAAAAAATTACCAGTTTCCTAAACAGGGTTAAGAATTTTTGAAGTTTATGTTTACTGTTCATGTTGTTGTATTAATATAGAGAAATCTGTATGTAACACTGCTAGAGATGCGAAACAACAACAAAATTTTAACAACTGTCGTGAAATAATGTAACTTCACAGAAAGTACAACACCCGAAGGCCAAAGCCGAAGCCGAAGATAAAAAATCAACCGAGTACCGAAGCCAGGCCGAACCCTCGAACACTAATACATCCATATCCATCACAAATCAGACCATAAATACAGATTTTTCAAATATCGGGATTCTTGTGCCACTTTTTTATTTCTTCCTTCTCATGTACATGTCGAGCCCTAACAGCGAAATTTTTTATTTAACTTTTCCTTTTTGATGCAGAAATAATCCTGAAGCAACTAGATGCATTTCTGCGTAAAAAGAAAATTTTGAAAAAAAATTTCGCATACGTTTTTTTGTCGGTACATTAGACTGACCCAATGTCGTTTCTTTTTTGAGGCTGGTAGTTAAAAAATTTTTGAATGCTTGTAAAAACTCACCTGACCAAGTCTGGTTGCGAAATTCAAATGTTAACCCGATGCGAGTCTCCGTTTTGTACAATTAATGGCTACTAATAATTTGGAGCGTGTTCTAGGAGATGGCAAGGGTATATTTTGTGGAAAATTGACACTCTCATAAGCTAAATATATGTTCGCTGAACACCATGGGACTATATATTTGTCTCTACAATCGAAAATTCGTGAGAAATTCATGAAAATCTTAGCAAAAAGGAGAAAAAATATATAAACAACTCACTTTTAATTCTTAATATTTATTGTTTAAAATTTGTTTTTGTCAACAAAAGATAGTCAGGAATGTAGGTCACTCAAAGAGCTTTAAAATTAAAGAAAAAACTCGGTACGATTGTAAACAATAAATATTAAGCATTAAAAGTGAAAATTTTTTCTCAGATTTTTTTTTGAATTTCTCAAGAATTTTTGATTGTAAGATATGATTACACGCAGTTGAAACTTGATAAAATCTTGTAAATAATCTTTTTATATCCGAGCGCAGTTGTGCACAAGGTTATTATTTTATTTAAATTTAATATGAAAACTGACAGAAGCGAAAAAATTATATTTCAGTTAAATAGCTGATGAAACCGACAGCTGTGATTTTTTGGACGAATTTACATCATCCCTTATCATATTAGATTTGGAGATAAACCGATGGCGACGTTCTTCAAAGCTTTTTACATTTTCGGATCGAAATTTTTCATGATTAATTTTTAAATTACATACTTACTTACCTATGCAGGAAACGATTATTAAACGGACTCCTATGGTTAAGTTAAAAAAATTATATATATTTTGATAGAATACTTTAACTCCTTGAATATATGCAGTTCCGAAGAATTATTCGCTTAAAATGGAGAAAGTTATTTTGTCAAAACGCCGCAGAATACTTAAATACTTGGAAAAAAAAAATTTATATTTTTATATGCGCAACTATTTGTGACTTACCCTAGGGCACATACTTACATGCCTGAATTATTAAAGTTAAAACAGTAACTAATTGTTGGCATAACTCTAAGCAAACAAATGTTTTTACGGGATTTTTTATAGGCATAAACAACTAAGGGATAGTTACGAGGATATACTAATATTTGTTTTCAGAGTGAAGTGCACATACTAAATATGTATGTACATATGTATTAACAATCAAAACGAAATTCTTACTACATACATTGCAATAAGCATATGCTTAGGCCCAAAAACAAATTCAAAATACATATACGCCACACTGTTTTTAATTTTGTTGGCGACAAATTTAACGCTAACCCCAAATTTTGTTGTTCTATTCTGCCTATTAAAAACTACTCAGAGAAAAGAAGCCTAGTAAATACAATACATTTATTTGAGATCATGCCTAAAAGTAATTGAAACACGCATCTAAAGGGCGTAATTTGCTAGTAGGAAAGCATTTGTGGTTAATTTGATGTCGTGTATAATTGTAAAATCGATTTGAAACTAATTTTCAATATATACATATTGTATGTATGTATGTACCATTAATGACAAAGGAGTTTGTACATACTAATTTATGTATGTACATATGTATTTGCACAAAGCTTTGTAATTACACGTAGTTTAGAATCAGTTTCCAAGCGAACAAACCAATGACCTTTATAGTTTTAAGGTGATTTTTTGTTGTTTTTCTAACGCATAGAAACCAATAAATGTCAGGCAACTATAGTCCATACAGTTACTCCCAAAATTAAGCGTATGGCGTTTTATTGTCAATATTCGCCATGTTTTTCATGTTAAAAATTTTTTGTTAATTTTGTACTAAAATATGGCTTATATTTTAGCAAACTCCATTTAAATGCAAAAATGATTTTGTGTACAAAAATTAAGAAAAAGTTTCGGCAAAATCGCGAACTTTTTAATACGAATTTCTAAAAAGAATTAAGGTATGCAGTTTTATAGCCCATTAAATTTTAATATAATAATGTGCAAATTTCAAATGTCCAAAAAATCGCGTTGATTTTTGAGAATTCTTTATGTTATTCGACGCTCTGAATGCGAAGTCTGTTAGCCTCCATCACGTCAGGTTCGAGGTCATTAGTATTGTATTTACTAGGCTTCTTTTCTCTGAGTAATTTTTAATAGACAGAATAGAGCACCCAAATTTGGGGCTGCAGAAACATTTTTGCGTTCCCCTATTGCTAGACCTAATACGAAAAACTTGTAAAACGCAGTTCAACGAGCCAACAGACTTACTTCAAGCAGCTGCAGGGTTCGTTTAAGTTATAATGTATCTTCAAGTAGAGATTTTGTAGTAACGTCGAGATTATTTCCGAGACCCTTTTTCCAAAATATAACATAATGCGGCGCTTCATTACGTATCATGATAGTACACTCGTTGTGGTAGTACTTGCATTTATGCGAACCAGGTGGAACTTGTGATTTTTACAAGAAAGTATAAAACGCCGTTAACTACGTAGAAGCTTAACTGGTCCCGCTTAGGTCTCATAAACAAAACTAAATTTTAGGCGTAGCTCTGAATAATAGCCTTAGCTGGAAGGAGAGCATAGCTCAGTATTAGGAGAAGGCTTCAATAGCTCTGTATTGGTGCAAAAGAGCCTAAGCCACAAATGGGTTTGGAACCCACACATTTGCACTTTATAGGTAAACAAGCAAACGGCTAAGTTAACTTGCAGGGGAAGTTGCTAATTCCTGCTGGAAAAATTTTTTTCAGCTGAAATTTGCCAGCATGAAAAACAGCTGATCAAAATCATCTGTTTGCAATTTATGAAAATGATGAAATTTGTTTTGACGATTTTCAACTTTAAAATAATTTATTAGAACTGCAAATGTTTCGGAATAAAGCAAATACTCATTTACTTATGTTTGTTTAGCAAATAACTTTAGGCAACCCCCTAATTTATATTATTTTCATGTTTTCAGTTTCATGCATTTATATGTAAATAAAATGTCGATCAGCTGTACTAAAAACTTGTAAGTTTTTGCAAATATAGGTTCTGTTCGAAATGCAAATGCCAGTAAGAATTCAGAGAATAAAGTATCTTACTCTCCCAAAGAGAGAAACTTACTAAGTTTTGCGTGAACAGGAATTGGCAAACATTTGCAAGCTTCACTGCCAGCTGGCGTCCACGGTTGCATTTCGAGCATAATAAATTTTTTAAATTATTTCAGGTGGAAACCAAAACAGGATTTATAAGTATATTTCTTCTTATTCTGACTTTCTTCAACATACGCTTCAATTTCTTTGTGGAAGTCATTGTCGGATTTCCTATATCGACAGTGATGTCGACGGCGTTCCAATTACGAATACAGCTTTTTCAGCCGAATACCTTTCAAATATTTGGAATTTATTAAATTAATTGAATAAACAAATATTTACATGCTTCTTTGATTAGTAAATCGCAGCAAGATTGTTCATTTTCGAATTGAACGAGCTTGTTGATTCAAATTAATGTTGACAAAAATGTAACCGTGTGCCACAATCCTGCTTGCAAATTCTTGCTGGCAAAAATGTACAACAATCATGCTATTTATGCTATCCGTTCAGCATGATATGCGTTATGCTCCGGATCGTGAATACCCCTAAGGATTTTTAATTGCATTACAAGCAAAATATTAGTTGGGTCGTTAAAAAGCCAATCCTAGCAGTCCTAGTTGAAGTCGGGGAAGGGAAGGAAAATATATTATGGGTAATCCCACCGAAGCTTGATACTCAACTCGCAATATTAAAAATTACAACTATTGAATGAATACACCTTTGAGGAATGAGTGCGATATGTAAGTGGGCAAATGCTAGCGATGAATACTTGTTAAAACCTTCTACTTTGTCTAAAAATATTTGCAAAAATATTTCTACTTAGTTTCATAAACTTTGTAAATCGATTGTCAGATCCAATTTCTTTCCCAACCTAAAATATTCAACTTTCACAACGCTCCGCCTGCTGCCTTTAAGGTCAATTAACATGTATTCCCCATTGTACGCATCTGTCATATTGGCATCTGACACAGATTTTACTGGCAAAAGTTTGGTTAGCAATTTATATTTTTATATTCACGCCTATACAGCTTCTTCGACCAACTTTACTTTGGTCGGTCATATGAAATCATTTAATTTTTTTTGTTGTTTTTGCTCTCTCATTTTGCGTGCCCTCAGTTGAATACTTTAGAAATTGTATACTACTCATATTTGCACAAGTTTTCGCATTTTTTTTTTTTCGTTTGCTAACACTTTCGAACGCACTTAAACTCTCACC
>NW_016168996.1:0-5505 GCF_001687245.7 Rhagoletis zephyria
TCCAACCTCAACACGTAACGCCCTGTCAAAAATGAAAATTCCATTTGCTTGGCGCTAGCGCGGCGTTATTGTGGGATGCTCCTTACAAATTGTACGGGCATAAGGATTTTTGACAGTTGTTTGGCCCTTGACGCGCCAATTTAGGGACGGCAGTTTGTCGATTATTTTCCAAGCAATAAATTTAATTCAACAAATAAGTTATACAAATACACAATGGTGATGAAATTAATAAANTGCTCCTTACAAATTGTACGGGCATAAGGATTTTTGACAGTTGTTTGGCCCTTGACGCGCCAATTTAGGGACGGCAGTTTGTCGATTATTTTCCAAGCAATAAATTTAATTCAACAAATAAGTTATACAAATACACAATGGTGATGAAATTAATAAACTAATTGTCGAGTGTTTTGTGAACTATTTTAAAGTTAAGTATCATTTATTATTTGAGGCAATAAAAGAACACATTATTTTCCACTCTTAGTCTATTTGAAGAAACGTGCTACAACCAGAAACAAATCAGCTAAATATAGTTGCATTCCCTAACTCGCAAGAAGTTGCAAGAATTTACAGGAATTGACCAGAAAGCGTTCCCGCACTCGGATCTCTGGCTTCTTTTGCCTTTTGACAGTTTTACAGGAACGCAACTTATATTTAGCTGTCTTTTTTTGGGTGTATATTAAAGTTGGTTTTTATGTACGGCCAAAATGGCAACCGTGGATGTGAGCTATGGTGCTGGGTGGGGTTTAACAGCATTACTCATACATTTTTGGACAAGTGTGGAAGTGTCGTTCAATGTTTTTATTATCTTTTTATTATTACATGCTTACCTAGGTATTAATTTTAGTATTATCATTTTACGTTGGCAGCATTATTCAGCATTTCAGCGCTTGCTATTGTGCCCTCTGCTTTGCATAATAATATGTATTTAATGGCGAGCTGATAGGCCGCCATCAAAAAAAAAACATAAAATTTAAAAAAATTTTTCCGATTGAGTGTTTTAATTTAAGCCTTTTTTACATTTCTTTTTTGGTTAAATATGCAATAAATTGTGTGCATAAAATACTACCATTTTTCTCATTTTTATTTCATTCTATATTTGCATTTAAATAAAGCTCGAATTCATTACAAATGTTTACCATTTGCTTATTTGCCGCGAATTCGAGCATTTCCGATTGAAATCAATGCTATACAAATACGGCATTTATTTATTATGCAATTGGACGCTTTTGTGGCACTGCCGCCGTCAATGTGTTTATTTGTTATTTTCGGTAAATTGACTGTTGACAGTTTAATTTTACCAATTTTAGGGGTTTGAGAAAAAACAAAAAAAAAAACACCGAATAAAATAAATATTTGAATAGTTTGCAGCTGTAGCTGCTGATTTCGTCATTTAAAGCCCAATTTGTATGCATAGTAGATTCTGGTTATGTGCTCGATGGCAGTAATTAGGCTTTGGAGCCCTCTCTAAACCCTATAGTCTAGCGCAAAAGCTGCATCAGCCTCGAAGAAGTTCATAACAGCTGTCGAATTTCTAGGCACATAAATACATATATTTTTCTCCATATTTAATCCTTTTAAAATAAGATTGCCCATACAGCAGTTTCGCCCAAATCACACTTGGCGTTAAGGCGCATCCTTTTGTCTGCATTTCAGCTGATACTGGCAATTCAAAAAATCATTTCATTTTATCTTATTTTCATTATGTGGCATATATGTATGTATGTACATATGTCGTTACTTCTTGGGCGAGCGCTCTTCCAATCATACGAGTTCATACATCTGTTGTCTGTTGCAAATCGCCGCCTTCAAGGAAATGAACCGATTGCTGATATCGACATAAAATACTTTGGTCAGCTGTTTTATCCCCACTATTATGTGGTCCACCTGTTTACGCAGCCTTTCTTCCACGAACAAAAGCAAAAAAGCTCATTCAGCCACCTGCACGCAACACGCGCTGCTCCATATCCTGTTTACGCCGTCGCCACAATGCCATTAATATCCTTGAAACACAGCCCAGGCGGTTGTGGCAAAAACGTTTACGCTAGCTTTACCCTTTGGCGTGGCATATGTTAAACGCCTCTACATATGCATATCTATATCTATTCATACATAAAAGAAGCACAAGGAAATTTCTGCGTTTTTTTTTTTTTTTTGCTCCATTAATAAAGCATGAATGAGAGCGTTTTGAGTTACGCAGGATAACAGGTTGCCGGTTGAAAGTACAAAAGCAAAATGTGCAAAATCTTTAACGTGCGCTAAGTTAAGCGCGGCAAAAGTTAAAGCATAAAGCATTTTGCCAGTAAAAAAAAAAGCAACCCACACCTGTGCTTGAGTGCCAAGCCAATTGTGGTATAGCCAATTTATTGAGCTTAATTTTGTCAGTCAGCGAAATGGTGTACAGAAAGCAAAGCAAAAAGAAGAATTAATACATAAATGTGCAGAGGGCTTTAATAATTTTGCTACTTAACTAACTTAACAAATAAGCACAACGTTCGCCACCTCATTCGAAATGGTGTGCGAATGGCTTTTTATTTGCTGGCTTCAAGGTAATAAATTGCTGCGACTGTTTACACGAGTGCCGGGTGCCTAAAACAGGTGGCTATGTAAGCACGTGTGAGCAAAGCAACGAGCGGAAGGATATGAAAGATAAACAACCTTCTGTGACGTGGATTAAACGTATGTATTTAGCGCGTGCGCATTTACAAAATTTCGATTATTTGATACCAAACAATAAAGAAATAAAGCATAGTTCTCTCAAAAACGGTACGCATGAAATGGGTTATGGGGTTTTTTTTTTTTTTTGTTTAGTGCGGTTTAAAAAAATTGGATGTAGCAATAATGAAAATATTATTCTTCAATCGGGTTTAGCCCAAGTATGTTTATCCAATACTACGAAAACCCTTAAATCGGAGACATAACTATTATAAGAAAAAAAGAATATAAGTCAATCAATAATTATTATATTAAGATAGAAATTTTTGGAGCCATCTATAATTATTGTTCAAGGACTTATATTTATTATAAGTCTATTCATAATAATTATGAGTGCGAAAAAATTTGTCAGGATCATTTCTGGACTAGTAGGGGGCCAGTTCGGACCCAGTTGGGGATTAGTTTGGGGCCAATTAGGGCTTAGTACAAAACGAGTCCCTAACTGGTCCCAAACTACTCTCCAACAAGTTCCAAACTGTTCCCGAACTTGTCCCCAACTAGTCCGGAACTGTCCCCCAACTAGTCCCGAAGTAATCTCGGAATGGTCATGAACAAGCCCCGGTCTTTTAAGACTTAAAAATTTTTTTGCACTCATTATTATTATGAATAGACTTTTATCATATAAGTGTCAAACTTAAAGTCTTTGAAGACTTAAAAATATTTATCTCAATGATAATTATTATGAAGACTTTTATTGTATCAAACTTAAAATAATAGTTAGATAGATGACTTAAAAAAAATGTCTCACTCAAAATTATTATCAAAAGACTTTTATAATTCTTACGAAAATTTTGATGACTTTTTTGAAACTCCACCATGAAGTAATTATTATTCTGGGTCTTTGCCTTAATTATTTCCAATAATCGAGGGCATATAGGCGAATCTGTTGCTGGCACATCGTAAATGGTACTGAAGAGTGTTTAAAAGTATGCAAAAGCCGCCTGCTTCTCAATTCAAATGACGCAATTTTAGCAGTCTAGATACGTAGACGATTTCTCAATAGGTTGTAAGTAATGGCTGGTTTTCACTATGTCATATTTTGGCGTCAAAATTTGTCGACATATTTTACCGATGTTAATGTTGGCCAAAAACAGACTGATAGCCGATCAATCGATATACCGATTTTTAATCCCATTTTACACTGCGTTTTCATTTATTTGGCTACAAAGTCCATTAATTTGACATAGTGAACACAAGCCTTAAGTATACACCACACTTTTTTCGAAATTAAATTAATTATAGATAAGTATGTATGTACATATCGCACACATTTTCAAAAGGGGCACAACTTCGCAGGATTTATTTCCAATGAATGAAAATACTTTTTTCTTCAAGTTTATATTCTTTTAACTATAAAACTACTTTTTTACCTGCTTTTGTATTAATTGCGCTGAATCTTTACCATCTTCTGAAGAAGTTATATTTTCGGATCGGAATTTTGAGTTGTGCCTTTTTTGAATATAGTGTGCGATATGTATGTTTTTCATTTAATTATTTCGAGCTTGTTAATAGCTCGATTGCTACGAGTTTCTTTTGGCCAAAATACGTAACGAATCTTCACACATTACATATCTCTTCATTTGCTGCCATACATTCATAATTACTTTGTCATTGGCTTCCAGAAGCAAAAACACGAAGTTATGGCAAGGACCGCAGCTGGAGGTGACGAAATTAATTCAAGGTCATTGTGGTTTGTATGTAAGATAATTGACAAAACACTACAATAATTAAATGAAATAACACTAGTCATATTCACATATGCGCATAAGTATGTTTGTACATACACACATAGTACCTTATGTATATCGTTACCCTAATACAGAAAGGCCCTAACTCATTTAGTCGCTGAAATGAAAAAAAAGCCGTAACTGACTAAAATTTTGTGTTGCTTAAGATGATGGGGACTTATTTAAATTCGACGACATGCTTCATAATCAGTCAAAAAGGGAATTTTGGATTTTTACTTACATAGTTACGGCTTTTGGTATTTCAGCGACGATGTGAGATAGGGCCTTTTTCTACTAAGGTAACGATATATATCTACAGAAGCAAATAAACTGAATTTTAATACCTAGAGCACTGTCAGACACGAGTCGTGAGGTATGTATGAAAGTACCTACTTATGTATGTACTACCAACTTATGTATGTGTGCAACAGTACTCGATATATTAAATCCTAGTTAGAAAACTACCAAAACTCGTAATGGGATTCCATAGTCTAAGGAAAGCGATAATTATAACACGTGATCAAAAAGCCAACTTTTCCCACGACAGTCGGGTCTACATAACCGGAACGAACCAAAAACGCAAGAAGCCCACTCGCTCTTGAAAATTACACTTGTAAATAGCCTGTTCCCGTACTCCAGTATTTGCAGGATTTGAAGGTTTTAGACCTGTGCCGCTTCTGCGATGCCGCCAGGGAAACTCCCCTACACCTTCTTTTCCCTCCCTATACACTTTTTCGTTTTGTTCTAGCTTAACGGGCCGTATTCTGCACTTATGCCAATGTTTGTAATGGTTTTATTTCCAGGAACCGGAAACATTTAGACTTGGGAGCCGCCTAAGAAACAGCCATCAACCAAGCAATCTTCCAGTAATCTTTGTAATTAATTCGGAAAGTGGCCTTCAATAAACGCTTTTTAATGCTAATACTAAGAATCCGACAGCGGAAATTTATTTCCTTAAACCATTCAAAAGTTATTTGCTACTGATTGTTTAGTACGGTGTGCGCCAGCTCACTATTTGTTGTAGCTACAGATGTTGGGGGTCTTACATGGTGCAAGAAGATAAAAT
>NW_016168996.1:17422-18235 GCF_001687245.7 Rhagoletis zephyria
GCGCAAACATCAAATCCACTATTTGTGGGCTTTCTCTATGAAATTTTTTTTCTGTTCATTGTTTTTTTTTCAATTGATCTTAATTTTATTCTTACAAATTTTGATTTAACTGCGCATTTTTATATCATTTGATCAAATCTTCAAATCAACCTCAAATGAATTTCAAATGTAAAATTTAAACCTCGTTTTCAATTTGAGAATCATTTGAGAAAAACATTTGATATCAAATTGCGAAATCCATTTTTCTCGAACGTTTGAAACTGTGTTTACTGGGATGCTACTAGAATTGTGGGTCTGATGCAAAGTTTATACATATTGTATTTTAAAATCCATGTCTAACGCTTACTACCCACATACATTAGGATTAGAGATATGAGGCCCATAAATGTAGTAAGGGTTTTGGCTTTTTGAATTTTGAGTTGCGTCGTTATAGCAGAGGATATTTAGTCTTCCTTGTCAAAATCCTTAAAATCTTACAACCCAATTTTTACGAAACTTTCTCCAAGGAACTAAGGGTTATAAATGTAAATCAAAATACCGCACCGCAAAAGTGGGTGCCTCAGTCATGCCGACTCTAATCCTTCCCAGCTCATCTGGCAAATGACAGTTTAATAATATAAGCGATTCGAACCCAACAAACAGATCTCTAGATGAAGTTGTAAGTCAGAAAAGATGAATATTTATTTTCAAGTAGTCTCACACCTAAGAAGGTCAACGCACTGCTGCTAAATAAAAGGAATGAATTATTTGCACCTTCATATTTCTTGCTTGTGCTAAATAAAACATTAGCAATTAAGCAGATAATAACTAAAA
>NW_016168997.1:0-18232 GCF_001687245.7 Rhagoletis zephyria
GCTCACTTCATTTCAAAAGTTTTCTCTTTTGTTTTGAAAAGTGATAAAAATTAAATGGAGCGAATACAAAAAGCAAAGCCAAATAAAAGTAAAATAATCAACATTGAACTGCGACAAAATGAAAATAAGAGAGCACGAATTTCGATGTGAAGCAAAACTCTCGGGGAAGACAATACCTGTAATTATTATACCATGGTTAAAAGCAAAATTCAATTTGAAGTTCAAAACACTAGGCGTACTTCGAAAAAAAAGGCCATTGCTGTCGGCCAATGTTGCGTTGGCGTTTTAAGAAAGTATACATATTCATGTACATAAATATGTATGCTTGTACATAATCAAATAAACTTTCAGGTCTTCCTTTAATTTTCGTTGAAATTGAGCGTCAATTATTCCAACAGCCGCCTTCCAAAGAATTCATGTATAATTGCAGTAGCTACTAGAATTCAATTTTAAGTACCAGAAGCAAAAAAATGCGACAGCTATGCTAATTGGCCAAGTTTTAGCAATTGCTCACTAAAGCTCACGGCGCATAGTGCGTAATTTGGGTGATTTAGAGCAGGCTTTCCCAAAGTGGGTGCCGCGTATGCCTGAGGTGCCGCTAGTGGCAGCAGCTTCGCTTCGCAGTGAAGACAGCACTTTGAATATTAAATACTACGAAGGGAGCCAACAGAGTTCTGGATGCAAGTGTATGCAGAATACACTGCTGTTGGCAAGATTGCATTCAAAATACTAGTCACTTTTACTTTTATATTTCTATATCTGCTAGCGCTGCTTTTTCATAAGTTGTATAATGATTGTTATTATTATATAAGCTTTCTTAAAAAAAATAAAAATAAAATAAAATATTTCTATACGAGACTGCGTTTTCAACAAATGCTTACATAAACAAGTAATTTTTAAGCAAAAAACAAAACCGACTTTAATTCCCATGATGCAATTATCGGATTTAAACCAAATTAGAATAGGACCACCTTTCCTTTAAAAAAGAATTATAGTAATCGGTTGACGTGGTCCAAAGTTATGCGGTAGTATACATAAAAAAAATAAAATTTTAAAAAAATATTCCGACGAATTGATAACCTTCTCCTTTTTGTGAAGTCGGTTAAAAACAAATACACCAGCAAGCTTTCAGCGTCAAATGATTTCAGGGTAAAACTGTCATAGCTGTCATCGAAACAATTTCAGTCCTCATATTAAAGGTAAAGGAGCTTAAAGTTTGCATTGTGTTTTCTTGGTTTCTTAGACCTCTGAAGAGTAGGGGTGCCGCGAAACTTTTTTAGCACAACAAGGGTGCCGCGGTGAAAAAGTTTGGGAGCCCCTGGTTTAGAGGATGGAAAACCGAAAATCGAAGTTGGTAAAAAAAGTTGATATAATAGAAAATCGGTCCCCAATTGTTTGAAGATAAGCTGGAAGAATGCTGAGCTTGTACAAACATGCCTGTTTAATCGAACGATAATCGCCAATTTTCCGGCCTTTATAAATCAGTGGTCCTATCCGTCTCATTTCCTAACGCGATTACAGTCTTGGGTATACTTTTCGTTTTACACAATGTAAACTTAAGTAAAAACATTATTTTGCAATTTTAAATGCCATCTTTACACATCAATTGCGCTCCTTTAGATTTGAAAAAAGGGGTTTAATTTTTTGTGTATTTTTGGCGACAAAAATTTAGTGATTGGGATTTTTCTCCTGTTGGGTTCGGGGTGGGAGCGAAGAATGCAGGCGCCAAGGCCAATTTATACAAGGTGGTGTTGATGGCGAATTTAGATTTTCGCCGCCCTACTTATTAATGTCGAAATGATGTGTTTGTTGTAAACCAGGCGAATTCATATTACAACAAACACATCATTTCGACATTAATAAGTAGGGCGGCGAAAATCTAAATTCGCCATCAACACCACCTTGTATAAATTCGCCTTGGCAGGTGCCATCAAATACCTGCTATGAGCGCTCGCATACGAAACATCGTAAGAGATATATCGCTTGCGTAGACCGTTTATCGCAGTAGATATACGATATAAAATACGAGGTATCGCATACTTCTTGTCGCATATCTGGGTTTAAGTTTAACAACTATTTTATTCATATTTTATTTAAACTCCGAGTAAGAAAGATGTGGTGTAATTCGGAGAAGTGCTGTTAAAGTACAACCCACATTTATAAAACATTAAAAAATATTCGCACTGAAATGGTATGCGAGGAAATGCCAACGTTCAAAAATTTATCTACGGTAAGATCTCGTATGCGAGAAAACTAACAGTTCGTATGCGAGCGCTCATAGCAGATGTAGATGTGTGGTAAGGGAGAGAAACACAAACAATAATTAAATTTTTTAAGCTTATATTCATCTTCTTCATCCATAGAGCTTTTCTTTGTGCTCCAAATGTATATTTTTTGCATCAGACATTTCAATTTCCATATAAAACAACATATATATATAGTGAAATATTTGTTGCACATAGTGAATAGCCTTAATATTGCTTATAAAATAAAGTTAAATTCTTCGATATGCGAAAATAGCCAAATACAAAAAAAAGTAAATCTTAATTTATGGAAACACTGAAATGTATAGACCCGAAATTGTTTAAATTTGCACTACAATAAAATCATACAATTCAATGCAAATTTAAAATGAACAAAAGTTAAATTTTTTGTATGGAATTAAGATTTGTGTTAACTTCCAAATTATGCACTTGGCAAAAAATTTCACGTATTNTCGTATTCAACTGTGGCTAAAAGTGGTAAATGTGGGCCTAGCCCCTCAATTTTATACTAAGTGAGTACTTTTGTATATCATCGACAGCTTTTTGTTTATTACTATGTCGCAAATTTTAACGAAATCGGTCCATATATACGGGCTTTCAAAATATTTCGACCCCGGGGGCACATAATCGTTAAATTTTTGGCACAAATATTCCTGCATATGCAACCAATATACTTTGAAAAAATAAACCAGATTCGTTCATAAATAACATAGTACACAGATATATAACTATTAATTTTTAGTAACTAAAAAATAATAATTTCTAGAGTCAAAATTGTGGGCGCTATGATTTTCCTTACCCTAAATCGGCGAAATTACACTGTGCGGCGCACGCCTTTGTCAAACAACAAACAAATAAACTGCCAATGTTAAAAGTCATGTCAAGTAACTAGAGGTGCGCCATTGCCCAAGGAGCAATAACATTTGGCCTGAATGTTGATGGTTGTCTTTGTTGACAATGAAGGTGCCGATAAGTATGCTAACAAGGAGTCAATTGTTTTCATTGCTGAGAGCAGTAAGTAAGAGAGAAGGAGGGAGGGAGGGCACAATTAAAAACAATGGCATACTTGTCTGCTGTTAGTCGCACCATTTAGATATGCTTCATGCATAGAGGAGAGGCAGATTTGTACAGCAATTATTGGTGTTTTTTGATGTGAAACATCTTTGCCTGCGGTTTGAAGTCGACTTGGTGTATTTTTTTTAAGGAGAATGTTGAAACCAATGCTAATACGTATGCGCCCTGTTGCAGGGTTTACAAACATGTAGAAACACTAGTACTAGGCCTATTTCCACGAAATGTCAAAACTTGCCCAAGTGACCTGTTCGATTAAAAATATGCCGCAAAATCATGTTGACAGTTCAATCGCTCGAGAAATCCCTAAAGGTTTTAAAGCTAGTGATGTGCTGAATTGCCGGTACCCAATACAATAATATACAGAGTAAAAATGTATCAACTGGGACGCTCAAAATTTGAAATAATTATCCATCGATTATTTTATTAAGTTTAGATAGGTATTTGGCTCTAGTGCAAAACGTGGTCCAAAGTCATGCGGTAACATACATAAAAAATATAGAAATATTCCGACGAACTGATAACCTCCTCCTTTTTCGGAAATCGGTTAAAAATATAACCACTTAACGATAACCTGATAACCAGACAGGTGTGAGCACCTACAATGTGTTTTCATCCCCTTTAAAATATAACTTATTTTTTGTGGCATATTTTTAGGCGAAATCGTTATGACAGTAGTCACGAGTTATATAATAAAATTATGCTCAAATACTTACATGTGTATTGATACATATGAATTTCATCGGAAATTATATGGAAGTCAATGATATCAATAAAAAAAACGAAACATAATTTTTATTTATCTGACGCCAGTGTCTATAAACAAGTATATCGATATTATCTATAGATTAACTGATAACATTGTCGCTAGATATATCGATAACCGTTAATTTATTATTTTATTTCCGTTTTTCTTTTGCAGTTTGTTTCTATATATGCCGCTTACCTCTATGATTCCGTTAAGCTCTATGCCTGGGCATTGGATAAATTGCTGCGCCAGGAGGAGCGCATACTAACGGATGATGTGATATACGATGTAGCTAGTAATGGAACTAGAATAATTGAGACTATTATCAAAAATCGTACTTATAGAAGTAAGTATGAGCTCCGAAAAATATTACAAATCAAAATTTTTAACGACTATCTATAATCATTAGCAGAGACTTTTTGGTGACGCTTGAACACATTAAAATGAAAGCTAGACACAAATTTTCGTTAGCTTAAAAAGCGATCGTACATGTTTTTGTAATATTAAAAACGCAACATAAATTTTTTGCAATTTAAAACAACTAAAATTGTATGTCCAGCTTTTAAAGGACCAAAAATTATGGTCCTAATTTTAGAAGGCCAAAAATTATGCCCAGTAAATTAACAAATATGGCCATATATCTAGTTTTTAAATTGACCAATTTTTTAATGATCGAAAAATTTATGTCCAATTTTTAAATGACAACAAATTTTTATTGGCCAAAAAATATGTCCAGTTTTTTCATGATAAAAAACGTATGGCTTTTTAAATAAACCAAAAATTATGCCCAGTTTTTGAACCAGCAAAAATATGTGTCCACACTGGACTGGCGTTCAGATTTGAATGATAAAAATTTTACTTATGTCCAATTTTTATTAACCAAAAATAATGCCCAGTTTTTCAATGATGAAGAACTTATGGCCGTGGACGCCAGTCCAGTGTGGACACATATTTTTGCTGGTTTAAAAACTGGGCATAATTTTTGGTTTATTTAAAAAGCCATACGTTTTTGATCATGAAAAAACTGGACATATTTTTTAGCCAATATATATATATATGCACATTTACTAGATATTCATTATGTACATACTTATAGCTTATATAAAATAAAATTTACACTTTTACTTGTCTTCCTTCCAATGTCAATCAGGTATCACTGGTGCCACGATTAAAATAGACCAGAATGGTGATTCCGAAGGCAATTTTTCAGTACTGGCATATAAGCCACACAAACACTATTTTAGTGATAATGTATCCTGTAATTCTCATATGGTGCCGGTGGCCTATTTTCAACAAGGCGAAGATATTCCAGTGAGTGAGTCGTCATTTTTTTCGTTTCTTTTATTATTAGTTTTCCCTTTTTAGTGTGAATAAAATGTATGTAATTATGTACATACATAAATCCACTCTAAGCCCGTTCATTTGTCGCTTAAAATTATTTTTTCTTACTTTTTTGCCACACCACAGGAATACAAGCTTATCAATGGCTCTGTGCGCGTTGATTGGCCATCGGGCGGTGATCGTCCCTTTGATGAGCCGATGTGTGGCTTCGCCAATGAGCTGTGCAAAAAGGACGATCGACATATCACATCTGTAGTAGCGGCTGGTGTACTTGGCTTACTGTTATTCTGCGCTGGTGTCATCACTATGAGCATTTATCGAAAATGGAAAATCGAGCTGGAAATTGAAGGTCTATTGTGGAAAATTGACATATCAGAGATAAAGGGGTACTCGGGGAATGATATCGTCTCATCGCCAAGCAAGGTGAGTGATGGTAGTGCAAAAAACCGTATTGAGGACATGCAGAAGCATGCTATTTACAGTACGTGTATGCTTTACAGGGCGATTCTCGTTAAGATAGTAAAAAGTCTTTCGTAAGACAAATGGCAAGATAGTTAGAAAAATATTTGTTATTCTGGCACAATAGTCTTGGAAAAAAGCTCTCTCGTTCACCATTCGTGGTGAAAAGTTATTTGGTTATATTTTTTGTTTTTATATCATTCAACGCTGTGGCCGAGTGAACGTGCCATTCCAGAGATCTGAGTTCGAGTCTAGGTCAGCGATATTATTTATTTGTATTTTTTACTTAAATTTTTTTTTAGATATTGTTTCAATAAGAAAAATATCATTTTTTTTGTTTTAGAAACTTATTTTATTTTATTTTTTTTTATATAATTTTTCTATTAATTTCCAAAAAGAATATTTTTTAATTTCATCACATTTATAAGAACTAACTTTATTTTGATCTTTATTAAATATTATTATTCTTTTTTTAGTTTTACTTTCTTTTAATTTTTAGATTTTATTGTTATTAAACGATTTTTTTTCTATTACAATTAAATTTTTTGTAATTTCATTTGTTTTTTTGTTATTCATTATTTAATTTATATTTTAGGATCTTGATTTTTTACTATTTGTCTTTTTTAATTCAATTATCTTTTAATTTTTAGATTTAGTTTTAAAAAGAAAAATACATTTTATGTTTTTTACTTTTAAGTTTTGTTTTCGTCTTTTTTGATTTATTTTTTAATTAAATTTATTATTTAATAGTTTTCGAAAGCGTTTTTTTTTTAATTTCATTCAAATTTCTAAAAATATTTTTATATAAATTTGCTTCGTTTTCATTTAATTTTTTATTTGCTTTTGTTTTACTTATTAGTTCTTCTTGTTGTGAAAGGAAAAATATACATACATATACATATATTTAATTTAATTTAATTTTTAAAATACTTATTGCTTAAAGGCCAATAGCATAACGCTAAGATTTTTCAATTAGTCTTTCGAAAGACCGTAAAGAGCTTTTAATATAGTTTTTTCAGAATTGGAAATCATCTTACGAAAGACTGATGAGTCAAAAGACAGTTGCCTGTTGAATTGTCCTGTAAGAGTTTTGTATGGTACACGCTGGCGTATGTGCAACCTTTAGTTTATTTTCGCTCCTATTTACATATCGACCGTATTTTGGCAAAACCTCGTATCTCAGACATCACTACTACTTCGTATCTCGCAAAATTAATTTAAAATAGGCTGGGATATGCTACAATTCATTATACATATATTATTCTTAATTAAATAAAAAGTATTTAATCTTTAATATTCAGTAGAAAAAAAGTTATTAAAAAGATTTTCTGTTATTAATAGAGATTCTTTTTTGTTAAAGATATGAGGTTTTGAAAAAGTACCGTCGATATGTACATATGTATGTATGTATGTATTTTGTTACATCATTATTTGAGTAGGCCTATACTCAAAAAAAAAGTCAGCTAAATATATTTCTGTAAACACATGCTTTGGTAACTATAACCAAATAATGTAACCATAACCGAATAATGTGTTGAGAGAAAAATATTTTGTTGACATAACTAAACTATTTTCTCAGTGTAAATGATTTCATGTGCTTAGAATGATTCTCCTGTAATTTTAAATTGGTTAATGAAATAATTTTTGATTTATGTATGTTGCTCACAGGCTATGAATAAGCTTTTACCGTAGACCCTACGAAGCTATCGTACAACAGCATTAATTTACATACATACATAAAGAAAGTTGGGCGAGAAAACCGTCTAAATTGCTCTCAAATCCTGGCCATTCTACTTGGAGTTTTTCATTTAGAGGAAAACCGATTAATTTTTAACCGGCTTAAGAAATTAGATAGGTTCATCGGAATATTTTTTTATGTATGCTACGGGATAACTTTACACCACGTCAACCGTTTTCGACAATTTTTATCGAAAAGGCTAGTCCCATACTAATTTAGCTTAATTTCAGTCTTTGTATCGGTACTCCTATATTTTTATATGATTAAAAAAAAATCGGATCCAATATCTTTTTTTTCAAAAATGCTGTAAAAACAGATTCGCAGCTATACGCCTTAAGTAATCGTTACATAAACTTGCTTAGCAATACAGCTTTTATTGTAGTTCAATTAAATTTAAATTAATCCGTTGCGACAACAGCCACTCTTTGCGATTTCTCTCATATCTTTGTTCTACTGTTGTCCTAACCAATAAATATTTACGCATCATGGCCGATTTCATTGTCAACAGTTTGTCGATTGAGTCGTGGTAAATGGAAATTTTTTACATCTTCTGCTTGAATACGCTCCCAGCTTCATTGCCTTCACGCACACACGTTGCGATTCGGCCTCTCTAGGAACGTGACAATTTTGTCGCACCGTTGCTAGAGGCGATGCACCTCAATACAAATCTATGTACATATGTGTTTGTGTAAAAAACATACATATGTATGTATGTATGACTATGTAAATTTGTTTACACGCGTACATGCACCAAGAGGCACTTATGTAAATTGCGCACAGCAATTTCGGCTTTCTGCAGTGTGGCAGCGTCCAACAGCCTAGGCCTGCAGCAAATAGATCTGTTTACTCGGCAGCTAACCAAAAGAAAAAGAAAACGACGAAAATTGCATTCACATGCAGAACGAGTCTGTGTGTAAATTCAACACGTTGTGGGCGTCAATGCCGTAAGCCTTCCAACCTAGCCCCTTTCTCACAGGTTCGAGAATTTTTGTTGGCTATGTGCGAACGTGCAATTCAAAGTAAATTTACATAAGAAACCATGGGTCTAAAATCAATTTGGAGTTGGCCAAATTACGAAAATAGGTTTCGAAGAAAATGTGAAAATTTTTACTGTTGCGCCCTCTGGTGGAAATTGAAAAAAAAAGTACAGAAATGGATTCCTCATATCAAAAAACTCCTTATAGCATATTTTTATACAAAATTTAAGCACATCTTTACGACTCTACAGCAAAATGACAAGAAACCTATCTTCGCAATTTGGCAAACTGCAAATTGATTTTAGAGCCATGGTTCCTTCTGTTCTATACACTCATAGTCGAAAAAATCTCCCCATACAAAGTGACCCGCCGTAATATATTTACATAGTTTATGGTTGGTTTAAAAACTGCATATATGGGAATGCTTCGTTAATTAATAACTGAACGATAAATCAATTGTCAGTATATTTGCAATATCGATAATTAACAAATGTAACAAAAAAATTGAATCTGCCTTATCCTTAGTATCGCCTGGAAAAAATTCACCCGAAAATTTGTCATCCGCCCATGTAATACCATGGAAACCAAAAGTGAACCAGTTCGGAGAGAATGAAACTCATGATAAGGTTGAATAATTTAAAATAAAGCTGTCAATAATATTATTGTGGTGACATCGATAAATATAACGATTATGAGAAATTCGAATTCAGATAAAATTGGTACAATGACTTTGATAAAAAAAATTTACAGCACATGGAATTTAACGATCTCCATAACTTCATTCATATCAACTTCGATCACCATATTGATAAACATTTAGTCTGTTTCTTTATTACTCATATTTCTGACTAAATTCTGTAAACAGAACTAGTAAAGGAACAGACTAATAAAAATAAAACTGCAATATCGATATAGAATACTAGGGTGTATCACTCTCCATACAAAAAAAGGATAGCGTTTTTGGTAGTGTCCGACCGAACTCGATTTTTTGGCCGAAACCGAACGCTCGGTTTTTCCACACTCCACACTGATTTTTTTCTAAATTCACTTGTTTATTGTGTTTCATTAAAAATTAGGCACATTAATATTTTATTTTTAGCACTTAAAATTAAACAATTTTATATTCGGGAAGGTTCTGCAATTCACTTCCGAGTGAATTTGAACCCCTGCCAATTTGAATTCAAAGCGCACTTGACTCAAATTCACTCGGAAGTGAAATGCAGAACCTGTCGGATTGTAAAATGAATATAAAAGTTTATTCGCATTTTCACCGCTCGGTCGGACACTAGTTTTTGGATTGGAACTATAAAATTTATTGTACTAGAGTTCACTGTTTAAGGCAAAACTGCGTACGTTTTGATCGAAAGGGGGGAAAATGGAAAATAGTCGACAGTTTTTTACAATAAACATATGGTTTCGCACTTTTATTTTCGCACACATGCACAACTGGAACCCTGACTGTAATGCAAAGGCGAAAAAACTGTGCATCGCTTCGGCAGTTAAAACGACAGCACAAACGAAGTGCAACGAATATTTGAGACCGCGTTGCGTCTGAACTGTCTGAAATTTCGCAGCCAAAGCAAAAACTCTGTTCACGCTTCACGCATCGAAGAGTGAACTCTAGTTATATTTTAAGATTTTTGCCAAAATATTTCATACATGAGAAAATCTCACTTTTACATTTTTCCACAAAAACGTGTTTTTGGTGGATAATGGTGGCGCATTTATCTTAGACAATGCATTATCTTTAGTTTTGCATAAAGTACTCTATCGCGAAATTTAAAATGAAAACTTAAAGAATATATATCTACTAAAAAAAAGTCAAAATAAAAACTCGTTTTCATATACACGTAGTTTTGTATGTAACGTATACGCCCGGTAGCACCATACACAGTCAGCTATCGTGTTCACTCGCACGTCTTAACTTAAAAGTCATTTTAATAAAAACTAATTAAATATTGGCGTAGAATATTTTTCTAAAGTAAAGATAGGCGTTTTTGAAAGGAATTCTGAAACAGGGCATTCTTCAAACAAATTCTGAAAGAAGGCGTTCTTGAAAAGTTTTTTGAGATAGGGCGTTTTCGAACTGGCTGCCAAGATAGGTCGATCTTCTACACTCAGCAGTCGATATGTGCTAAGAAATTAGAATGTAGAGACCTTTCCACAAAAAAAAAATCTTGCGTTTAGTTATATATCTCAATTATATCAGCAAATCTAAACTCTGGTATTGATGGTGCTAGCCAAAGCAGAGAAAAATACAGAAGACACTTTGCTGTAAAATTTCGTTTGTGTAACATACGATAATTTTGCGCAAAGGTGTCGATATAATAATTTCTTCATGTATATAACAAATTCAGAATGAGTTTCGAGTGTGCCAACAAAAACTGTAAAATTGTAATTTTTAGTTTCGCAAATCATCGTCATCTTATAACCACTAGGCACACTAGTTTTATTACTCTAGTTTGGTTAGTTTTCGCAAGAACATTTTCACCGTTCAATGTTGGCTTTTTGAAATATATTAAACTTTAAAATTGAAAATTATTAATATCAAAAATTACAAGATAGCTGCATAGATCTATGTCATTTTTTTTTTTTAATTTCATTGCCAACTTTCATTGCCCTAACATGAACGTCTATTTGAAATTTCCCAACGTTATAAAAAGAAGGTAAAATTTTCAAATACTTGATTTATTCTGTATTGTCTTGTTTCTGGAAACCCATTGATTGAAATAAATACAAAAGGAATGGTTTAGCTGAGAAAAGGGAACGACACTGAAAAAAACTCGTGAGATTTGGTCACATACGTGATTTGTCCGATTTGATAATAACTCCAAAAATCTCATTATTTTGATTTCGTTGATAATATGCTCAAATATTTTTATGCAGACCTTTTGAGTTTAAGCTCTTCTATCATCTGAGATGATTTTTTGGGAAATTCTTTTTTAAAAACTAATTTTAGTTATAAAAAAAATTGACTTGTGGAGGTGTCTAACGAATTTAACATGGCAATGTCATTGAAGCGTACCGAGAGGGTGCGCGCGTTTTGTCCTTTCGCTAGCGATTACCTGGTGCACAAGTGACCATTGCTAATCGTAGCGCATTGCCTAATGACCAGTTATGCATACGTCGCATAACCTGTCGCTAGCGAAACTTGGGTTAATATGGGTTTTGTTAGAGAAAGAACTATATTTTAATTGAGAATTCTTCAAAATAAATAAATAAACATAAGTGGCACACAATATCACTTTGAAATGGCGTGCTATAGATATGACCGATACTGTACGTATGTATTATACAACGATACAAATAAATCGTTAGTTATACCGCTATAATCGCTTAATCATATACACACATGGCGATGAATATACCGATAGCGATAGTCGATAATTTTTCATCAATAACGAGTAAATAATTCAAGTAAAAAAATTTTGCTTAAAAACAACATTTCTTACAAGAAACTCGGATGAACCATACTCACATTCATTTTCTTGTAACTCGTCTATGTATGTATGTACATATGTACCTTTTTCTACTATCCATATTTGTAGTTGCTTACCTCAGTCATATGATTCCTCATCGCTCACCACAGAAAAATACGATGAAGTTTTCTTCTTCATTGCTCGCTTAATTGCACAGACCCCATTAGCATCCACTTGCTGCAACCTTTGTCACCGCATCACTAACTCCTCTTGATTATCCTTTCTGATCTCGTTAACATGTCACTGCTGCTGCCATCAACCAACCAATCAACCATCCAACCTACTGATGAACACGAAACAAAAACACGCCGCTCGACAACAACCCACAACCAACCGTCAATCTGCAATCATTCGATGTCGCTCTAATGACCGCCCTAACGACAACCGCAATGTCGTCAATCGCCCTTCATTGCTGGCTCATTTGGCACGACCTCAACTCAATATGACGCGCTCGAATGCCTATAAATGGTGTGCATTGTTCGGCAATGTCAACAACAAAAATACATTTAACAACCGCAACAAAAACAACGCGCCGGCAAACAGTTGAGCTTAGTGAGTGCCCAATCGTTTGGTTCACGTTGCTCAAATCAAGTATTCACTTCGACGGCACGCCTACGCGGCGCTGTTGTACGCATCAAAGAGTTGAAGTTCCCACGGAAGCGGGACATCTCGCGCGAAATAATGAAAGAAATGCGTTTGCTGCGCGAACTACGCCATGATAATATAAATAGCTTTATTGGGGCTTGTGTGGAGCCGACACGTATACTACTAGTCACCGATTACTGTGCCAAGGGCAGTCTCTATGATATAATCGAGAATGAGGACATCAAGTTGGATGATTTGTTTATAGCTTCGCTGATACACGATTTAATTAAGGTGAGTATTGCATAGTGTACTTAACGGAGATTTTCGTATATTAATCCTTCTATATTTTAGGGTATGATATATATACACGATTCGCAGCTGATGTACCATGGAAATCTGAAATCGTCGAATTGTGTGGTGACCTCTCGTTGGATGTTACAAGTAGCCGATTTCGGTTTGCATGAGTTGCGAAATTGTGCGGAGAGCGAGTCGATAGGAGAGCATCAGCACTATAGAAGTAAGTGTTGGAGGTTTAATTCATTAAACGCTGGGGATTTTGAGCGCTTAAAGGTGAAAAAATTGGCAAAATATACTTAGGAAAATATTGAGGTTTTCGAAAGTCTCGCAAAGGAGCGCGTACGGCAATATTACAATTTTTTGGTCATATAGACTTAAGCAGTACGCATTCTTTACCACAAGGGTGGAACTCAGAGTATTACAACCCTTTTAGGCTTAGCATAAGTATCGTTCTACTTCTCAACAGGCTTATAAATATTGGAGACGGTCAAACTATCTGGTGAATTTAAGTTTTCGAAATTTGAAGACTTGCTTGAAAGACCATAATGCTTATAGTTTTCCGTAGACATAATCAGAACATCAGAAACTTCTCGGCAAATTTTTTGCTATCTTAAATCTTTATTCTTTCGTACTATCCTTATACCTATAAAACTCACTCTTTTTTCTCAAAATTACCAGATCAATTTTGGAAAGCACCCGAATTGCTGCGCAATCCACACATGTATGGCACGCAAAAAGGCGATGTTTATGCCTTCGCCATAATTATGTACGAAATAGTTAGTCGAAAAGGTCCATTCGGGCAGGTAGCCTACGAACCAAAGGAAATTGTCGATCGCGTGAAGGAGCTGCCATTAGCTGGCAGTATACCCTTTCGTCCCGAGTTGGAATGCATACGCGAACACGAATTGTGCCCTGATTATGTGCTGGACTGTATAAAAGATTGCTGGAGTGAGGATCCGGAGATAAGACCTGATTTTCCGACTATACGGTAAGANGAGTTGGAATGCATACGCGAACACGAATTGTGCCCTGATTATGTGCTGGATTGTATAAAAGATTGCTGGAGTGAGGATCCGGAGATAAGACCTGATTTTCCGACTATACGGTAAGTCCGTCGATAAATAGTATTCTTGGTAAAGCTCAGCAATTTTAATTCTTACTTTTTTATACATACCTCCAATGTTCTTCTATTTTGTTTAGCAATCGTTTAAAGAAAATGCGTGGTGGCAAGACGAAAAATATTATGGATCAAATGATGGAAATGATGGAGAAGTATGCCAACAACTTGGAGGATATTGTGACTGAGCGCACGCGTATGTTGTGCGAGGAGAAGCGCAAAACAGAAGATTTATTGCATCGCATGTTGCCGCGCACTGTGGCGGAGAAGCTGACAATGGGGCAAGGGGTCGAACCAGTGTCCTACGATTTGGTAGGCGCATTTAAAATGATTCAACGCAAGGGACTCCAGTTTTTATATAGTTTTTTGTTTTCGTTTTTTTTTGTCGCAGGTCACGATCTACTTCAGCGACATTGTGGGCTTTACTGCAATGTCAGCGGAGAGTACTCCACTGCAGGTGGTGAATTTCTTGAACGATCTCTATACGGTTTTCGATCGCATCATACGCGGCTATGATGTGTACAAGGTGGAGACCATTGGCGATGCCTACATGGTGGTAAGTTTTATCTGTGATTTTCTACTTCATGCAAAACACCCGAATTTAAAAGCGCGTTCACCTAATATGATCATTATCTAATTTCCCTTAAAGGTCTCAGGTCTGCCAATTAAGAACGGCGATCGACACGCAGGTGAAATCGCTTCCATGGCACTGGAGCTGCTGCATGCGGTGAAACAGCATCGCATAGCACACCGTCCCAATGAGACGCTCAAGCTGCGCATTGGCATTCACACGGGGCCCGTGGTGGCCGGCGTTGTGGGTTTGACAATGCCACGCTACTGCCTCTTCGGCGACACAGTAAACACCGCCTCACGCATGGAGTCCAACGGCGAAGCGTTGAAAATACACATATCAGGAAAGTGCAAGGAGGCACTCGACAAGCTTGACGGCTATGTGACCGAAAGACGCGGGCTGGTGGCGATGAAGGGAAAGGGCGAGGTGGTCACATACTGGCTAACAGGCGCCACAGAGAAGGCCATACAGAAGAAACCCGTCGACATGACTGACATGCCGCCGCCTCTATTCTGCCGACCGCGCAAGAGCCCAAAGCTGAATAGCGATTCGCGGCAACCGAGCATCGTAGGCATGCACTACTATGGCGCTGGCTCGCGGCGCACATCGATGGTGCCACGCACCGATATCGAGTCCAATTATAGTTTGCAAGGTTCCACATATCATGTAGCACGCGATTCACCTTACCTGTCGTCGCGTCGTAACGATCGGCCGTCGCTGAATGGCATTGGCGGCAACAGCATACCGGAGCGAATAGCTACTATGGCGGCTACGGCGGTGCGGGCGCCAGCGGCGGCCGGAGTGGGAGTGTCGGCGAAACTTGCACGCTGCTCGAGTCGGCGCACGGTTCACGCAACACGCTGGAGCATTCCGAAAACGAAACGAACTGTGATAATGAGTGCGTAAATGGGTATGGTGCGGATGGTGATGGTGATGGTGATAATTATAGCGGTGGTGTTGGTGGCGGCAGTGGCGTGATAGGTGGCAGTGGTAGCGGGAGTTGTGGCATTGGCGTAGTGAGCATCATTGGTGGTGCGCTGCCGGTAAGCGCACATCGTGCGGCACACTCCGCTGCCAGCTCACCGAGCCACAAACCGCTTGCGCTAGTGCGTCCCCATCGCCGTATTATAAGCGAAAGGCTAGCCTCCTCACCCTCCGTACAAGAGTTCAGTGATATAAGTCGGCATCCGACGGTAGCGCAAACCATACTGCTGCGCGAGACACGCTCCCTCGACCCCATGCCAATGCAGTTGCGTAAGAGAAACGAGCCCGTCAAACTGCCGCCGTCCAAACTGTGTAAGAACAACTCGCGCTCCTTGGATGCCGTGGCGGCGCTCGGTGCGAGAGAGAGCAAAAACAACGATTCAGAAAACGCGAATATAAATGGTATAGAGTGTGACGAAGTCGTCGATGGTGTGGCCCCATTGGTGGAGCACGAAGCTACTGCGAACGCTGACACAAACAATATGGACGGCGAGGACTACGACGACGATGTCGGCCTGCTGATGCGTGATAATGGCGGCCTCCGCCGTCGNTAGAGTGTGACGAAGTCGTCGATGGTGTGGCCCCATTGGTGGAGCACGAAACTACTGTGAACGCTGACACAAACAATATGGACGGCGACGACTACGACGACGATGTCGGCCTGCTGATGCGTGATAATGGCGGCCTCCGCCGTCGCGGGCACAGTGGTAACCTACAACCGACTGTGGTGCCCGTCGCATCCACGCTGCTAAATCGTCGACGCAGTAGTGGGCACGTTATATCCGGCGGCAGCCTTAGTGTTGGTATTGGAGTCGCTGGCGGCATGCTACTGCCCTACAAGCACCTCAACAACAACTGCAATGGTGGCATGACCATAGAAGAAGACGCACAATCACCGTTGCTTCAACGACAGACCTCACTCACCAGCCCGCCCGATGAAATTCTAGCGCTTACGAAACGTTGGCGTTCACTGGAGACACTTGAAAATGTCAGAATCGGTGATGCAATGCTGGTGAACTCTAATAGTGGTCGTGGTATGCTTGGTGGCACCACGCACATCTGCGGGCACGCCGCGCACAACAGTGTCAGCTACGCGCCCGACATTGATGGGAGTCGTGCATCCGGTTCAGCGGCGACATGTGCAACGACAGCGACACGCAGCGGTAATACATTCACTACGTGGATTTGGCGCATCATACAGGGAAACAGTAAGCGGGCGAGCGAATCGTCGTTGCGGCGCGTGGTGCCAAGTGGTGTTCACGCGCCGCATGTGTTCACCGATATGCCCGCAGCAACGGCGGCGACGACGGCGCGTACGCGTGATCGAGAGAGCATTGTGTAGAGAGTTACGATGGTGGGGAGAAAATAGATTTTGATTTGTATTGTAATAGTATGTGTGGCGTGTTGAAGAGAAAAGTTTCAGGAGAGGGTTAAAAAATGGAAATTATACGTTTTTTTTTAGTTAGCTGAAATGAAATTGCATTGCGCCTTTTAGATCGAAGTAGTCGTCAGAAATAATATTTTTTTTTAGTTATATCCGCTTCATAACCATGCATAAAATGAGCTGCAGCTTCTGTCAGTAAATATTGTTTTTTCGTAATGCACTGAACCCAGTCGGTGATTCTGAGATATAGCTGCTCCTTTAACAGTTTCCTTTCAAGTGAATTTAAAACCTTTCTAAAATTATTTGCTAAATACTATTATGCACTTCATTTGACAAAAAAACAAAGATCGACTAAGTAAAAAGCGCCTGTATATGTTTATTAACTAGATTACGTACATATCTAGAAATATGTACATATGTAAAAACTCCTGGTTGAGAGGGGTTTTATAAAGCGAAATTTTCGAGCAACTTTCTCTGCTTATAACGAATATGTTTAGACTCAATATCAATTTTTTTTTAAATCCTCAAAAGAGGCCTTTGATCTCAAACAGAACACACGTATAACATTTTTATAGCAATGCTTAAATACATATTTTTTTCTATATACTTACAATTTCTTTGTATGTAATTATATACATATCATCTGTGCGCATATTTACATATATGTATTTTGGAATTAATTCACTCGCGGTGTCAATGGAGTTAATTCTCCGTTTTTTTTCACAAAATCCCAATTTCTATAATAGTTGAAACTCTTCACACATATGAACGCGAGAAAATACGTAGATAAACTGCAGAACTAAAAAAAAAATAAAACGAGCCCTAACTGCCAAAATCAAAATTTTCTCTTTGATGCAGAAATGCATCTAGATGCTCTGGGA
Organism: Rhagoletis zephyria; assembly: GCF_001687245.7. NCBI lineage: Eukaryota > Metazoa > Arthropoda > Insecta > Diptera > Tephritidae > Rhagoletis > Rhagoletis zephyria. The sequence continues at coordinate 17,897 of NW_016168997.1, forward strand.
GTATTCTGAATAAAAAAAATAAAAAATTGCTAAAAGTCGCTTATATCTTTTTGGCGGTTAGGGGTCCAAAATACACATAAATAAAAAATAAAACTTTTATAAATTTATCTAGTCAGCAGACACCAGACTAGTTTTGGTTATAACTTTTTTTTTTATGTAAAATAAAACTTAAAAAATATAAGTAAACACAAATGTAAACAACAACAAATGAGTTAACGCGCCACAAATGCTTTCTAATAGGTAAATGTGCAGTTAAATAAAATTTAGGAAAAGCGTAAGCAAGCAAATAAAATTAAGAAATATATATTTATGTATATTTTGTGAAAAAATATACTA
>NW_016168999.1:0-8061 GCF_001687245.7 Rhagoletis zephyria
TGGTATGGTCTGTGGTGTTATTATGTTCCTGTGCTGTGGTGACTGTGTGAGGCTGCTCTGGTGGACCGAGGTTTGCCGTGGAGGCTGCTCTGGTGGACTGAGGTTTGCCATGGAGGCTGCTGTTTGAGCAACAGGGGGCCACATACGACGTGGTCCACTGCCGATGTGTCCGTAGTCCTGAGCAGACTCTGAGGTGACACCACCCCTCGCAAGCATTGCACTTGACAGAGGTGGAGTTGTGGTGTAGTCGTCTCTGGCATACACAGCAGGTGTAGGTTTCTGGTCCTGGGTTTGACTCGATGCCAGCCCTGAGTAGGAGAAAACGTAGCGAATGTAGCCCTATGGACGAACAACTTCTGAGATACTTCGCCGACCTAAACGGGGTTAGATCGCCGAAACAACAGCCCTTGGTCGGGTAAAACCCGAGTCATTCCGGTACGTAGAACCGGCTGTCGTGGGAATGCGGGGGTTTGCGGGGTGTACATAGCTCAGTGGTTAACGCTTCTGACTTTGAACATCGATTATGCAGGTTCGATCTCTGCTGAAGTCTATAAAAAAGAAGTCTGATGAGGAGATGTGGTGATCTCCGATATAGATGCAATAACTTCTACCCCTTAGACTTTGTTGCTCTCTAAATTTTTCCTAATAAACAATCGTGGTACAAAGCTCAATAAAAATATTAAAAATTAATAAGCCGCAATAACATTGACAAATACATAGTTTAAGAAGAGCCTGCCTGAAACTATACAATAAAGCAGTGATTCCCAAAGTGGTCCAGGTGGACCCCCGGTGGTCCACGGTAGACTCCACGGGGGTCCGCGGTGACGTGAACAAAATATGGGGGTCCATGAGTTGTAAATTTATCTGGTTTCGATGTAAAGAACCAAAGCGATTGCTTGATAGCCTTTTTATTTCACTGCTCTTGACGCACTGCTGCACTTACCGTCACTTTGTGTTTTCATACGTGGGGAAGCCTTAGAGGCAGACTAAAAAGACCTGGACGCTGGTATTCTGGCGGCAGAGATTTAAGCACTTGTGTTTTTTCTATACCACAGGATAGTACCATTATCTTTGTTGAAGAATTCTATAATGTTGAGTTCCCTGAGCCTGAGTGCTGGTTTGATTCTAAAACTGACTCTGGGTCTCGATCTGTGGTCTTTTTCTAGGTTAATGGAGATAAGATCCACTTTTCTGTAGAGGAATATGCTTCGGTCTTCCAGGCTGAGGTAATTGCAATATTCAAAGCCATGGACTTCGTGGTGGAACATAGGTGGAGGGGAAGGAGTTTACGTAACCGCAGTGACAACCAAGCTGCACTTAAGGCCCTCTATTTAATTACTTCCAAACTAGTTCGGCAATGCAAGTCTCGACTAAAAAATGATGGTGAACCTAACGTGGTTGTTTTACTCTGGGTGCCAGGTTACTCTGGAGTACCCGGTTATGAGACATCTCATCATTTGGCCAGAGTTGGCTCAGACCAGGCATTCCTCGGTCCTCAACCAGTTTTAGCACTCCCACCTTCGGCAATCGAAGCCACCATCAGAAACTGGGTGAATACTTCGCTCAGAAGGTATGTGGGCAAATTGCCTTTAATCTCACAAGGTCTATCTAATTTTTTGCTCTCACTGAACAGACAACTTGCTGGACTGCTGACTGGTCACTTCACGTGGCACAAACACCTGATTGTGATAGGCGTAAATGACAAGTCCATTTACCCATCTTGCCTGGAAGAAGATGAGACGGTGGAACACTTTTTGTGCTTCTTGCTTGATTAGTTATTTGTCATCGATTTTTTTTAACTCGTTCCTTTCTCTATAATCAGTTTCTGAAAAGTTTGGCGTAAAAAGCTTAGCCGTTTTGATGTTTTAAGTTTTGTGTTTTAAAAACGTGAAAAAATATGTTTCGCCTCATTTTAAAACTCGGAGCGATAAAAATAAAAATGATGCCATTAACACAAATAAACTATTTTACATATACTCCACGTGCAAAGTTATGAGTGAGCCGAACATTTGATGAGTTTGTGGTGAAGACAATGTAAATATAGCTAGCGCTCGCAGTGCTCTTAAAAAATATAACTCTTCCGAGCGAGAGAGTATTTTGAAGTATTTGAGTGCTCTATTTTTTAAAACAATGTAAATATAGCTAGCGCTCGCAGTGCTCTTAAAAAATATAACTCTTCCGAGCGAGAGAGTATTTTGAAGTATTTGAGTGCTCTATTTTTTAAAACAATGTAAATATAGCTAGCGCTCGCAGTGCTCTTAAAAAATATAACTCTTCCGAGCGAGAGAGTATTTTGAAGTATTTGAGTGCTCTATTTTTTAAAACAATGTAAATATAGCTAGCGCTCGCAGTGCTCTTAAAAAATATAACTCTTCCGAGCGAGAGAGTATTTTGAAGTATTTGAGTGCTCTATTTTTTAAAACCTACAAGTGTGTAATCACATTCTTTTTATAAATAGAACACAAGAAAATATTTTACTTTTATTTTAGCCACTCTGGGTTTAGTTTTTGAATTCACCCGCGATCCAAATTTACATGATTTGATCTAATTTTCACATTTAATTTTTTTTACGAACTTTGGGAATGTTTTTTCTGGTTTCTTTTCGAGCCTGAGGTCAAGTTTTTATTTTTTTTTTTACAAGTGTCCGATATTTCGGCTCTCAACGAAAGCCATCTTCAGGGACTCTAAATACAAAAACACTTAGAATACAACAAATTTCAACAAAAAGGGGGCAAATCGACTTACATTAAAAGAAAAAAGAAAAACTTAAAAGCAAAACTAACATAAAACACAAAAGACCAAAGAAAATATAAATTATTTTTGCGTAGATGATTTCATCCTATGCTGTCAAGTGGCTGGACTTCGACTGATTTTGGTTTGTATTCTTTTTGTTTTATCGATCAGGTGTCTGTAAGCATGAGCGACGTTCTCTGTGTCCGTTTTGTAATTTATTCTTAATTCTGTCGGTGTGTTAGTTATATGTAGCATTTCTATCGTCAGTCTCTTGTTGTAATTGCTCTCCTTTTGCAATATGCTAACGTTATCAAAATTTGGATAATGTGAGAGTTCTGCACAGTGGGCCGACAGTGCTGTTTGTTGTGTGTTTCCATTATTGCGCGATCTAAGATTTGATTTGTGTCCACTAATCCTAGTTTTTAAATTATTTTTTGTCGTTCCAACGTAGATTTTTTCACATTTGTTTTGCGTATTTCCATTACATGTTATGCTATATATTACATTATTTTGGTCCATTTTGTCAATTTTGCTTTTTGTGTTGCTGTATAGTTTTTTAAGTGTATTGTCCATTCTGTATGCAATTTTATATTTTTCTTTGTCATAGAATTTAATTTTTGCCATTCTGTCTGCCACTTTTGGCACGTAGGTCATCGACTTCCATATTTTTGGCTGTTCTTTGTTGTCCTTGTTATGATTATGTTGTCCATAGTATTTATGTAGTAGCTTTTTGATGGCCTGTTGTGGAAAACTATTCATGGTTAGTATTTTGGAGATGATTTCGTTGTTACTTCTGTGAAATATTGGGTCGCTTATTGTGAGTACTCGTCTGATAAAGTTGTATGCCGTGTTGAATATCATGTTTTTTGGATGTTTTGAAAAATAGTTCAGTAGTCGTCCGGACGCAGTGGGTTTTTGGTACCAATTTATTTTAATTACGTTGTTAGTCCTTGTGAGTTGAGCATCTAAGTACGGTAATCGGTTTTCATGTTCTTCTTCCTTCGTGAATTTAATATTTTTGTGATAGCTGTTCAATGCTTCTAGTGTTACGTCCACCTGGTCCTTTTTGATGATGGCAAATATATCGTCAACATATTTGGTTATTAGCCTAGGTTTGGTTGTCAATTTTTTCATACATTCGTCCAGTAGGTCCTCCATCATTATGTCTGCAATTATTGGTGAAAGTGGCGATCCCATAGGTAGTCCTTTTTGTTGCGTGTAGACTCGATCCTTATATTTGAAGTAACGGGTGTCCTTTATGCAAAATTTCAGGCTGTTCATGAAAAATTCCAATGAAATAAACAAAAGACCGTGGGACAAAACTGAAAAATTCATAAAAAGGACAGCGGAGCGAACTCAAAAATTTTTTAACCAAAATAAAAATATACTAATTTTGGATGCGGACAAAGGAAATGTCACTGTAGCGATGGACGAAGAGGATTACGACAAAAAAATGAAAAACATCGTTAATGATATGATGACATATAAAAGAACATTGAAGGATCCAACGGCAACACTACTAAAAAAATCCAACGATATCATAGACAAAATGGCGACACAGAACATCATCAACAATAGCGAAAAGTACAAATTGAAATCAACAACTGCAAGAGCCCCCCGCATTTATGGACTACCGAAAGTCCACAAACAGGATACACCACTAAGACCTATCTGCTCAAATATAGACGCACCTGCCAATAAGTTATGCAAATTCCTGGCAAACACGCTAAAAAAACTTACAGAAAAATCTGTATACAACGTTAAAGACTCCATAGTTTTCAGAAATAAAATATCAGACACACCAATATACGACGACGAGATAATGATATCCTTCGATGTAGTCTCTCTGTTTCCAAGCGTACCTGTGGACTACGCTCTCAGGATCATCGAACATAAATGGGACGATATAGAAGAATCTACCAAATGGAAGAAGGAATTTTTCATAAACAGCCTGAAATTTTGCATAAAGGACACCCGTTACTTCAAATATAAGGATCGAGTCTACACGCAACAAAAAGGACTACCTATGGGATCGCCACTTTCACCAATAATTGCAGACATAATGATGGAGGACCTACTGGACGAATGTATGAAAAAATTGACAACCAAACCTAGGCTAATAACCAAATATGTTGACGATATATTTGCCATCATCAAAAAGGACCAGGTGGACGTAACACTAGAAGCATTGAACAGCTATCACAAAAATATTAAATTCACGAAGGAAGAAGAACATGAGAACCGATTACCGTACTTAGATGCTCAACTCACAAGGACTAACAACGTAATTAAAATAAATTGGTACCAAAAACCCACTGCGTCCGGACGACTACTGAACTATTTTTCAAAACATCCAAAAAACATGATATTCAACACGGCATACAACTTTATCAGACGAGTACTCACAATAAGCGACCCAATATTTCACAGAAGTAACAACGAAATCATCTCCAAAATACTAACCATGAATAGTTTTCCACAACAGGCCATCAAAAAGCTACTACATAAATACTATGGACAACATAATCATAACAAGGACAACAAAGAACAGCCAAAAATATGGAAGTCGATGACCTACGTGCCAAAAGTGGCAGACAGAATGGCAAAAATTAAATTCTATGACAAAGAAAAATATAAAATTGCATACAGAATGGACAATACACTTAAAAAACTATACAGCAACACAAAAAGCAAAATTGACAAAATGGACCAAAATAATGTAATATATAGCATAACATGTAATGGAAATACGCAAAACAAATGTGAAAAAATCTACGTTGGAACGACAAAAAATAATTTAAAAACTAGGATTAGTGGACACAAATCAAATCTTAGATCGCGCAATAATGGAAACACACAACAAACAGCACTGTCGGCCCACTGTGCAGAACTCTCACATTATCCAAATTTTGATAACGTTAGCATATTGCAAAAGGAGAGCAATTACAACAAGAGACTGACGATAGAAAAGCTACATATAACTAACACACTGACAGAATTAAGAATAAATTACAAAACGGACACAGAGAACGTCGCTCATGCTTACAGACACCTGATCGATAAAACAAAAAGAATACAAACCAAAATCAGTCGAAGTCCAGCCACTTGACAGCATAGGATGAAATCATCTACGCAAAAATAATTTATATTTTCTTTGGTCTTTTGTGTTTTATGTTAGTTTTGCTTTTAAGTTTTTCTTTTTTCTTTTAATGTAAGTCGATTTGCCCCCTTTTTGTTGAAATTTGTTGTATTCTAAGTGTTTTTGTATTTAGAGTCCCTGAAGATGGCTTTCGTTGAGAGCCGAAATAAAAACTTGACCTCAGGCTCGAAAAGAAACCAGAAAAAACATCTATAACTAAAGGTCGATTAAATAAATTCTTGCATATAGAACTTTGGGAATATTTAGAGATGTATCAGCAGAGGGTCCACCGAAACCAGTAAATTTATGAAAGGGTTCTAAGAGAAAAAAAAGTTTGGGAACCTCTGCAATAAAGCAAATAGATGTATAGAATTGACAACAACCACGCTGTCGAGTTTAAATAGCGGCAAATCAGCTGCACTTGATAGTAGTTGGTTGCATAAGGAGAATGAATTAGGAACAAGAGTTTACGTGGTGTACATAGCTCAGTGGTTAACGCTTCTGACTTTGAACATCGATTACGCAGGTTCGATCCCTGCTGAAGTCTAGAAAAAAGAAGTCAGATGGGGAGATGTGGTTATCTCCGAAATAGCTGCTATAACTTCTACTGCTTAGACTTTGTTGATTTTTAAATTTTTCCTACTAATCAATCGTGGTACAAAGCTCAATAAAAATTATTTAATTTTAATTATTTGTTTATAAAAAAAGATCCGTTCTTTGAGCAACCCTAAAAAAAATCAACAATTATTTCTAAAAATGTTGAGCTTTTTAATTAAATGTCCTAGAAATAGATTAAATATGCAGTTTTGTAGCCTATTTATTCAATTTTAATATAACAAAGTGCAAGCTTACAGTAGCTGCGACTTATCATCGAGTTTTAAGATTTTTTTGTTGAAGGTGTTAATCATTTGCTCCATATAAAACATCGTCGAACATAATTCATATGGAAGAAAATGACTGACATCGTAAAACAAAATCCAAAAAACAACGGTAAGTCCCAGCCTCTTTAAACTTACAGTTTTTTATAATAAAATTGAATGGGGTACAAAACTGCATACTCAAAATATTTCTCAAAATTTAAATAAGCTCGAAATTTTTACAAAAGCTTGCTGATTTTTTTTAAGGGTTGCACAAAATTTAAATTCTAAATTATACAGCTTTCGTTAAAGAAAAAATTTAAAAATTAAAAAAAGGCCAAATCTTGTCCAATTTGTATTTTTCGTAGTTATGATCAAAATGTATTCAACAAAGTGTGATTGAATTCGACATTGCTCTCAGGAGAACAATCCTATAAAGTCAAATTGAAACAAATTTTTATGAATTTTGAATCGATTGTTTATATTTTTTGGCATAGTACTTTAAAAGAGAGCATACCTGAGTTGTCAATCACATCTTGTTTAATACACCTTGGTTATGATCATATGATGATAAGAAGGTAGAACCGCTGAGAGGAATTTTTCAAATTCTTGATGTTTGCAAGCAATTTAATTTTAAAATTTTACAGACAAACTCACACACACATTCTTATCTTCAATCTCAAAGAACAACAACTTTGAACAATTCCTTTTTCTACTCTCAATTTTATATGATTTTAAAATGTTGACAAACTTCACAAAAAATCATGGCCGACGAATTGAGAGAACGGTTTTACCTTACCTTATGATAATAAATATATAGTGTATTTAAAAAAAATCTCCTGTTTTAATTAATGAAGATATTCTTCTATATGAAGCTGATTTCGATATTTTGTTTTAAGATTTAGTATCAAAACCATTTTTTCAAACTTTGCCTTGGAATGGGAAGCTGATAGCACACTATGCCACGTTATAATAGTTCGTGCAAGGCATTTTAAACACTTTTTCAAAATTTATAAAGGCAAATTCGAAAAGATCAAAACTAAAAGAGAATACAAAAAATTCCCACTGTGAATTTTCAGAGCTACATATATTTAGTATTCATCGCAAAACTGTGCATAGTAGGAAAGTATATTCTGAACGAAATTGTATCAAAAAAGTACAATTGCATTAGAAATTCCAACACTGTTTCGCCTGCCTTGACGCTCTCATTAAAAAATGGCACCCTGAAATTGTGCATATGGAAACTGTGCATACGAAATAATGCATATGAAAAAAACCGAAATAATGCATACGAAAAAAACCGAAATAATGCATATATGCACAGTTTCGGTT
>NW_016168999.1:9072-18228 GCF_001687245.7 Rhagoletis zephyria
GAACTTTTCTCTGCGTAGGCGGCTTTCAGCCGCGCTTAGGGATTAAAACCCTTACTAAGTAGAAGTAAATAATTCATATTAGAAAAAACGAAATTATCATATGCACTCTTTCTTTAGAAAACCGAAATAATGCATATAACAAAAACCGAAATAATGCATGCATGCACAATTTCAGTTCAAAACCGAAATAATGCATATGGCAAAAACCGCAATAAAGCATACATGCACAGTTTCGGCACATGAAAAGACCGAAATAATGCATATGTGAAAGAAGCGAAGAGTAATGCATACATGCACAGTTTCGGTTGAAAACCGAAATAATGCATATGAGAAAATACCGAAATTATGCATATGCATACTTTCGTTTTAAAAGCGAAATAATGCATATGAAAAAAAACGAAGTAATGCATACATGCACAGTTTCGGTATAATGCATATGGTAAAAACCGAAATAAAGCATACATGCACAGTTTCGGTTGAAACCGAAATAATGTCTAAATGCACAGTTTCCATATGCGCAATTTCGGTGCCCCTTAAAAAATTACATGCCGTGCATGATAGGATTGTGGAACGTAACTAATATATCGCCACACACCTAGGGATGCAGTAACATCGATACATCGATGTTTCGATGCATCGGAGAAAAGAACATCGAGGCTAAAATACATCGCCAGAGGAGCATCGATATATCGAGGGTTTCCGATGTTTTGCAATTTGTTAATTTCTAGTTAATTTTAAAGTAATATTGAATACTTTAATAATTATGAATGTATTTTCCTGTATTTAATTATCCTTTCTATACCCTTTCTATTATTAGAATCAAAATGCATACCGTCGTAAAGTCGTTCGGGCCTAAAGAGCCTAGGCCTGGTCTTGTTGAAATTCCAAGGGCTAGGTTATTAGCATTCAGAATGAATCCAACAATTTTTATGAGCTTGGGGCCGTCTTTTATGAAAAATGTTGCGGAAAAGCAACAATAATTTACAAAGCTTAGAAGGTATAGCTGCTATTTGGAAGATCACCGCATCTACTAATCAGACTTCTTCAACCGCGGTCACTGAAGAGATGTGGGGGTCCGAAATAGCAGCTATAACTTCTACCTTTTGTAAATTATTGTTGATTTTCAATAACATTTTTCAAGCTTAATAAAATTGTTGAATATAATTGTTATAAGGCCATAAATAACAAAAAAATTCTGAATGAATAATAAAATTAAGGTCAGTCAAACATACCGAAAGAAAGTCGGAGAGTCTCCTTAAAGTCGATGTTTAAAACACGTAAAACTTCCATCGATATATCGTCAATTATAACAATATTTCTCAAATATTATATATAATTTTTTGTATGGAAGAGACTGCGTGAAAAAAATTGCCAAAAATCAACGGTAATTCCTAGCTACTTAAAGCTTGTAGTTTTTATAATAAAATTGATTGGGCTACAAATCTGCATAAAAATTCTAAAAAATCTGATTAAAAAGTTGAAAATTTTCATGAAAATTTGCTGAACTTTTGCGAGTTTTGCACAAAGTTTATGAATTATATTTTTATGTTTTGTTTTTTATTGTGGAACGAACCATGTTTTAATACGAAATTAGCGGAAAAATATTAGAATGAAAATTTTTGCATATATTATGAAAAATTTGCTGCGCCAATACTTTGTTCCGGCAGTGTACTTGACAAGGGTTCGAAGAATTGATTTGCTAACTTCGAGTTCGTTCCACCACAATGAGCTACATAATAAAAATACAAGTTCAGTTAACTTTTCGGTATTCGAAATATTCAAAAAATTAGGCAATCGTGAAAAACCAGAAATCAAGGAAAATTAACATAAAAGTGTAAAAATTTCATGGAATTAATTCCTTTTCTACTGAAAGTCTTTTGTTGAGCACATCCGGTGTTTATAAAACTTTTTATCAAACAAATAATTTTTAAGCAAAAACACAACCGACTTCAATTCCCATATACAAATTTAGGAGTACCGTTAATTTCTTCATGATCCAATAATCGGATCTAAACCAAATTAAGGGACGACCCTTGAGGTATCATCTTGAAATCGGTTTACGTGGTCTAAAGTTATGCGGTAGCATACATAAAAAAAAAAATATTCCGACGAATTGATAACCTCCAATTTTTTTGAAGTTGGTAAAAAATGGTTGAGTTCTTTGTTAGTTTTGTGTAAATAAAGTGCAATTTATGAAACTTTAAAAACTTCTACCATTTTTTCAAATTATTGTTTCTTTTCCACAATAAAATTTTCATTTAAAATGGCCTCGAGCTCAATAGAAATTGTTGAATATAAACCTTAAAAAAGTTTATTTATTTATTACATACATAACACTTGCATAAACATATTTTAAAGAGCGTATTATCTGAAGCGAATTTTCAGTATTTTCTGGTAATATATCTTCAGAAGTATAAATTTCATATATAATTTCGTTCTCATTCCTTTGGCTGTTTCAGAATTTGCGGAACCTGTTTTTTCGAATTTAGTTCTTGTAATTGATTTTTAATACTTTCTTCTGCGACTGGTTTGAAAAATTTGTGCATATAGCGAGCTAAATAGGTGGATTTGAAAAATAACTTATTATTTTTCAGAAATTAGAATTTTGAACAAAATTTTGTTTTCAAAGTCGTGGATGCCAGCCGAATCGGACCAGAATCATACTAATATTTTTTGTTTAAAGCACCCCGTTTTTTATAATCATTTGAATTATGGATGATGAGGGTCTCAGATAGTTACGTAATTCATACCTATAGTTAGACCTATAAGCCCTGTATGCAGCTCTCAAGAAAACGGTCAAGAAAAAATTGTCATTATTTCGTGTGTGTGTCCAAGGACATACTCCACAGCCTGTTGCCTCACTCTTTCCTCAAGAAATAATGGAAGTGGCATATATTTCTGTTGCAAACCTGGGTTGCCTTGTGCTCTCTTTTCACAAAAAACTTTAGAAAACCGTAGTAGAAAGCGTAGTATATTTCTTAAGAACTGCGTACTGCCTTGAGGAAACTTGACTCAAGAAAATTTCTTAGCCATTTCTTGTACGTCATTTTATATGGAGTTTTTGCTTTTCCTGAGAACTGCATACAGGCCTATAGACTTTTCTCTTTATAGGCAGACGTTGACCATTTCTGCTGGAAATCCCAATTGAAGAAGCTTACCCTTTGGCTTTAAATAACAAGAAAGGGAGACATAGGGGAAATTCTTACCACAGAAATAAATATTGCCCGACAAGTAAACAAAATTACTGTTTTCCAAATTCCCACGACAGCTACGTACCGGAATGACTCGGGTTTTACCCGACCAAGTGCTGTTGTTTCGGCGATCTAACCCCGTTTAGGTCGGCGAAATCCATCAAACGTTGCTCGATTCTAGGGCTGCATCTTCTCCGTACCCTTCTGCTCAGGGCTGGCATAGAGTCAAACCCAGGGCCAGAAATTTACACCTGCTGCGTATGCCAGAGACGACTGCATACAAACTCCACCTCGGTCAGGTGCAATGCCTGTGACGGGTGGAGTCACCCCCGTAACTGCTGGGGCCTACGTACGCACCGGCAATGGACCACGTCGTTCGTGGCGCCATGCTGTGCGAACCGNGATGTGTATAAGAGACAGCACCCACACACCGCCGCCGGCAACTCCTAGTCCCTCCGACAATCTGCTCTGTTTGTCAGTCCAGAATATACCGTAACGTGACATCTATCAAGTGCAACTCCTGCCTCGGCTGGTGCCACTTTAGGGCGTGCTCAGGACTCCGCAACACGCGAGATTGGACGAGTGACTATGTGGGCCCCTGCTGTGTGCCCAGTCCCTTCCCTCCCCCGCGACGCCGCCAACCACCACCACAACGCAGCACCCCCTTTTACAGCACGTACTGCAGGGGGCCGGCGGGCAACGCAACTCTTTAACACCACACATCACAATCGGTCTCCCAAGGCACACAAAGGTGCTACAATTTAACTGTAACGGACTGTAGAGAGCAAGATCGAGGAGATAACTGTCTTTATGGGAAGGCATGGAATATCAATAGCTGTGGTCCAAGAGACGAAGTTGCACAGCAATTCAACTCTGTTGAATTGTGCCGGGTACAACGTGCACCGTCGAGATCGCGAACGAGATAATGGTCGAGGCTTAGCGTTCATCACGCACCACACCGTGCAGTATCGTCTTATCGAAGCAGACATCGACCGCAGGGATACCACCCTAGAATGGCAGGGCATTGCTATCCGGTCAGGCGATGTTGAGCTCGAAATATTCAACGTTTACATACCCCCTGTCAACTGCTGCCCGGCAGGATATCACCTATATCAGGGTGAAAACCTCCTCAGAGGTGAAAGCCGAATGGTAGTAGGTGACTTTAATGCGCACCACGATCTTTGGCACTCAAGCCTGTCAAACTATCGTAGGGGAAACGATTTGGCTGAGCAGGTATACGATTCTGCACAATGAACGACGACGCACCCACCAGGATTATGGGCAGCTGCTGCAGCTCGCCAGACAAAACAATAGTCAGCGCTGATCTGATAAACAGCATATCATGGCGACCTATCGATACCGATACCGATCGATAAACCAACCGACTTTGCTTCCGCAGAGCACCGAACATATATCAACTTCTCCAAAGCTGATTGGAAAGGCTTCGCGAAATTTACTGAAAACACCTTCGCTGCTCTCCCCACACCAACCGACGTCCACCTTGGTGAACGTAAGTTCCGCAGGGCTGTCACTGCTGCTGCATCTCGCTTCGTACCGGCAGGATGTATCACTGACCCACGTCCAAATTTCCCTGCCGAAGCGGCTATTCTAGGGATCTCAACGCGGAGATTCGGCAACTGGTGAACGTACATAAGCGGAAGAAGTGGGAAGAGCATCTGAAGACCTGTAACTTCGCCTCTGGTGTGAGTAAGCTTTGGTCAACCGTGAGGTCACTGTCCAATCCGACAAAGCACGACGACAGAGTCGAAATTTCTTTCGGCGACACGCTTCGTCGGACGCGGAGCGATGCGCGAGATATTTTAGCCGGCAGTTCATACTGCATCCTCCGGTGGACAAATCCAAGCGTCGAGTGACCAGAAGGCTGCACTTGCGGGGGTTGTGTACCTAACGGAGGTCCTCAATTTGTCTATGGCCACTCTCATCATCCCAGACATCTGGAGGGTGGGGAGAGTGGTCCCACTGCTCAAACCGGGGAAACCTGCTAACATAGGAAATTCTTATCGGCCGATACACTGCTCTCCCCGGTAGCGAAGACACTCGAGGCCTTGCTGCTCCCGTATCTCACAAACCAGTTGACCCGTGTCCGAAAGTATACGGGTATATCTCCGAACTTTCTCGCTTCTTCACTGCAAAGTGTCTAGCCCTCTCCCCTACGAAATCCCCTGCGACCCTGTTCACAAACTGGACGAAGGAGGTCAGGCTACCGGTGGGAATTCACGTCGACGACACACCAATTCCGACGGTGAATAATCCCAAAATACTCGGAGTAACATTCGACAGCCTGCTCTTCTTCTCTGCGCACGAAACCGCTATTATCAATAAAGTACAGAGCCGCAACAAGGTCCTCAAGTCGCTAGCCGGCAGTACTCGGGGCAAAGACAAAGAAAAGTTGCTGGCAACATAAAAGGCAATAAGCTGGCCAGTTTTAAATTACGCACCGCCAGTGTGGTCGGCGGGGACTAGTAGGTCGAAGTGGATGAAGCTACAGACTGTACAGAACACCGCACTCAGAACAACGACAGGATGCCTCCTGATGTCGCCCGAACATCACCTCCACAATGAGGCACAAATGCTTCCCATAAAGGAGCTCAACATAATGCTCTGCAAGCAGTTTCTGGTCGGGAGCCACAGAAGTGGCCACCCAAACAGACAGCTGCTTGCAGAGGAGCCCTCGCCTAGGCACGTCAGGAGGCATCTATTTGAACTGACGGACGAAGTCCAGAGGTTCATCAAGCAACCTCTGGACCCGTCAGCTTACCGACTGGCCCTGAACGGCATTCACAGGGAGTCAGCCTCGAGTTATGTAGACTCTAGACCTGTGGATGCCGTTCTAGGCACACCACCACCGAACAAAGACGAGACGGAACTTCATCTGCCTCGGGAGACACGAACACCAATAGCCCAACTTCGCTCTGGCTACTGCAGCAGGTTAAACTCCTACCTAAGTAGATTGAATGAGGATGTCCCAAATAAGTGTCCGGCATGCGGAGAGACCCCACATGACTCGAAACATCTCTTCGCATGCCGGAAAACCCGACAACCCTAACGGCTTTGTCCTTGTGAACCGGCCCGATAGAGGCTGCACGCTTCCTAGGGCTGCCGTTAGTGGAACTTGACGACAACGACTGAGATATGAACCGATCTGGGCGGGGTTGTTGTAGCCGCTACAACAACAACAACGGCCTCTCTGCAACTTCGCCTCTAGTGTGAGCAAGCTTTGGTCAACCGTGAGGTCGTTGTCCAACCCGACGAAGCGTGACGACAGAGTCGAAATAGACTTAGGTGACCACGCTTCGTCGGGAGTGAGCTATTTTAGACGGAAGTTCATTCTGCATCCTCGGGTGGATAAAGCCAAACGTTGAGTGACCAAGAGGCTGCGAAAATGCCAAAACCCAGTGCGCCTCTTGTTTTCACCAGCGGTGAGGAAAGGGTAGCCATCGGGAAGGCGAAAGTCTCCAAAGCCATTGGACCCGACGGAATATGCATGTTGATGCTGAAAAATTTTGGTCCTGCGGGAGTACCGTACCTAACGGAGGTCCTCAACCTGTCTATGGCCACTCTCGTCATTCCAGACATCTGGAAGATGGGGAGAGCGGTCCCACTGTTCAAACCGGGAAAACCAGCCAACAAAGGAGTCTTGTCGCCCGATAACCCTCCTTTCCCCGGTAGCGAAGACACTAGAGACCCTGCTACTCCCGTATTTTACGAACCACCTGACCCCAGCAAAGCATCAACATGGGTTCCGTAAAGTGCATAGCACAACAACAGCACTTAACGCCATAAACACTCAGATAACTCGTGGCCTTAACCGAAACCGCCCCTGTGAGAGAACTATTCTAGTAGCGTTGGACCTGTCCAAGGCGTTCGACACTGTCAGTCATTCAACGCTACTAGATGATATAAAGGCCTCCTCATTCCCACAGGGACTCAAACGGTAGTCGGCGAATTACATGAGTGGTCGACACTCGTCAGTAATTTTCAGAGACAAAACCCGCAAGCAACGTAAAATTAAACAGTAGCCCATTCTTTCAGTTTTTAGCATCGAAATTGTCATCCTGGCCAATGTCATCTACTAGTAAAGCGCAAAATGAACACCTCCGACGGCACATTACGTTGTGAGTTGCAAAATAACGTGCAGCCTAAGTTGTTCCCAAGCGCCGAACTACTCCGAGCGAATGCTCTGTCTTATGCGTAACGTACTTTGTAAAGCGGCTCAGAGGTATGTCTGGTACCAAATGTACATTCTTAATTCCTATTTACATAAGGCGGCCACGTCTTTGTTAAAGTAATGGAGATTCGGCGGGGAAGTGGTAAGGACCGCCAGGTGAAGGGCAATACCTTACCAGCAAGTTACACTTCACCCGGCTGTCCTTACCACGTCACTGACGAATCTCCCTTACTTTAACAAAGACGTGGCCGCCTTATGTAAGTAGGAATTTAGAATGTACATGTATCAGCCATACTTCTGAGCAGCTTTACAAAGTAAGTTACGTGTAATGCAGAGCAGTTCATTTTTCGCTTTACTAGTAGAAGACATTGGCCATGATTACAATTTTGGTACAAAAACTAAAAGAAAACATGGCTTACCTCGTAAGTTGCTTACCAACTTTACCAGTGGGGTACACAACACATGCACAAAAATGGCACTCAAGTACACAATACATTGAACAAAACAGTACTAGACTGTCTCGCTTTGATTTCGGAATGCTTACACATTGAGAAGTTAGCTTACTGCCAATATAGAAGTATTACATATATGGGGGTATCACAGGGTGGTGTCCTGTCCCACTACTGTTTAATTATTACATTTCAAAGCTTCCTCAACCACCAGAGGGTGTCAATATTGTCTCCTATGCTGACGATTGTTCGATCATGGCGTCTGGGAATGGAATTGATTACTTGTGCTCGAAAGTAAACCATTATTTCGCCGAACTTTCTCGCTTCTTCACTGCAAGGAGCCTTGCCCTATCCCCTGCGAAATCGTCGGGAACCCTATTCACCACCTGGATGAAGGAGGTCAGACTGCAACTGGGTATTCACGTTGATGGCGTTACAATACCGACGGTGAATAACCCGAAAATCCTCGGAGTTACCCTCGACAGTCTGCTCTCCTTCTCGGCGCATACAACCGCAATTGTCAACAAAGTACAGCGCCGCAACAATGTCCTCAATTCGCTGGCCGGCAGCACTTGGGGGCAAAGATAAAGAAACCTTGTTGGCAACATACAAGGCAATTGGCCGGCCAGTTCTGAACTATGCAGCGCCCGTGTGGTCGCCTGGGACTAGCAGGACGCAGTGGAGGAAGCTACAGACTTGCCAGAACACGACACTACGAACAGCGACATAAGAGCCCTCGCCTAGGCACGTTAGGAGGCATCACTACGAACTGACGGACGAAGTACATATGTTTATTAAACAACAGGCCCTGAACGGCATTCACAGGGAATCAGTCTCGAGTTATGTAGACTCCCGCCCTGTGATTGCCGTTCTAGGCACACAACCACCGGACGTGGACGGGACAGAACTTTGTCTGCCTAGGGAGCCTCGCACTACAATAGCCCAACTTCGCTCTGGCTATTGCAGCAGGCTAAACTCTTACCTGAGCAGAATCAATGGGGATGTGCCCAACCAATGCCCGGCATGTGGAGAGTCGCCACATGACTCTCGGCACCTCTTCACATGCCCTGAGAAACCCACTCAGCTGACGCCCCTGTCCCTATGGACAGACCCTGTGGAAGTCGCACACTTCCTGAGCCTCCCCCTAGCTGACGGATGACGTTGACGGATGAACCGACACGAGCACGGCTTAGTGACCGCTACAATAACAACGGCCTCTCTTCCTTACTAACGCCTCGGTCCCTATGGACAGAACCTGTCGAGGCTGCACGCTTATTTGGGCTACCGCTAGTAGAGCTTGACGACAACGATTGAGGGACTAACCGAT
>NW_016169001.1:0-9254 GCF_001687245.7 Rhagoletis zephyria
CATACATAGGTATGTACATATGTACCTTCAAACGAACTGATCAAAAAAATATTTCATCAATGATTCATAATGATTATGTGGTCAACTCTTGTTTTCCTTTGGTTAAAATTTCACCAGTGAAGCGGAGAAACAATTTCCAGCAGCCAATAAATAAATGGGGGAAAAATACAAAATTACTTTTTGGTAGAATGCGGGCAGTTGAAATAAAAAGTGACTGCTGCTATTCACAATATTGTAACTGACTTTCACTTTGGCTGCGAGTGAACCGCGTAATTTCCCTTTACCACCTATGTATACATATACGTTCACCTCTTTAAATGAGTGTATATGTCTGTATGTATGTTTATGTACGCGTTTAGGCACTAATTTTTTTTTATCATTTTAACAATTGGGTTTATTTTCATTTCCACGAAGTCATTAAAAATAATTTCTGTTTTTTTTTTTACTTATTTCGCTACACAGATATTTCCAGACAGCGCAATTGATGTTCAATGGTTTTCTGAAATCTCAAGGTTATCCTAAGAGTACCTTCTTCGATCCTAGTCGCGCCAGCGAGACCATATCAAATTTGTTCGATCATGTGGCCAAGCATCATCTCAATGTAAAGATCGACTCGCGCCAATATGTCAAACCGGCTGTGGGCTATGCCAAAGAATTGCTGAAATTGGGTCAAGCGCGAGGTCTACTGCAGTTCAATGCTACCGAACTGAGTGACAAACTAACAGATACACTCAATTTGGAGGTGAGTAGAAGAGNATAATTCGACTTTTATAGTACATTCAATTTTAGTAAAGTGCACGTCTGCTGAAGTTATAAAAAAACGCGTTGATTATTATTATTTTTTTTGCGGACATTGTTGTGTATTTTCTTCCATACAAGAAAATTTTCATATTATGATTAAAATGTTTGGAATTTTGTTGAAAATTCGCTGAAGTTAATTTAATTTTGTGCAAAGTGATCCAAAGTTTGAATTTTTGATTTACAATTACAAAATTAACGAAAAAAATATACTATGAAAAATATTTTGAAAATCATAAAAAAAATCAATGCCAAAATACTTTTGCAAGGCACTGATTATGGTCAAGTCCCCGGAACCATGTGCTTTTGTGTCATTCACCTTAAAATTAATTTTAATGTAATTTGAAATATTCTAAAAAAGCCTGGGAAATTTTTATAACAAATATTACACCTGTTGTAGTCATTCTGAAAATAAGTACTTTTTTTTATTTACTACTACATAAATATGTATTTATGCGTCCACCTGCAGGTCATCGAGCCCGTTCTCAAAGTACATCGCGCCTACAGATTTATCTCGAAATCGCCACAATGTGACCGTTACGTATTCTGTGAACTAAATTCGCCCGAGCAAAATGCAGTTGGCAGCAATGCGCGTGGCCTGATTTCAGGTGTCAGTCCGAAGATTGTGAAAATCGGCAGCATGGGAGCCGCTATATTCATTAGCACCGAAACTGGCACACCGTTCTGGACATTGTTTGGCGTGATAAATGCGCCACACAACTGTGAGGTAAGCACATCGAATTAATAAATAAGCATACGGCAAAGTTAGCAGCGTCTTCGCTTAACTCGCAGAATGCGATGCGACATAGTTTCGGGTTTTTTTATTGAGTTAGTTAAACAATTTTGATAACGATTACATACATTTGAATGTTTGCCTTTCACTTGCTTGCTAATGTGTCAATATGTGTGTCAATATGTGTGTATTACGTGGTTCTTTCTTTTTCCATTCCATTTTAGGTCAAATATCCAGTCGATTGCAGCGGTTTCCATGAGGGCGAGGCTAAAGTGACCACTGAATATGTACACAATGAGTTGTAAATGGATGCGATGGAAAGGTGAAGTTTACAACAACAACAAAAAAAAGGAAGCTGTGGATGTGATGTTGATCTACAAAGCTGCGATAGGAATGCAAATTGATTGTGGCTGCATAATTATAGTTAATATTAGCTAGTTTTTAAACGTACTTTAAATAAATGTTTAGCCGCTAAATATTAAGAAAATATAAATTATTCATACGTAAATTTTAACAATTCTTTTGATTTTATGGTTACGTAACTGCCTATTTTGAAGGTAACTAACATTTGAATTATCATATCGCTCAGTTTTGCTATTCTGTTTTTGCATTTAATTTCGTTGGTTGATACACAGACCGATCTGAATACTAATCTCTCTAGTTTACAAGATGTATAGTTTACGGAGGCATTTTAGCTCTGATCCAGTACTCCATGAACTTACAGGATTTTACACGAACTTGCAGGAAGTTGCAGGAAAAATGTTCCCGTACTCCAAAATCCTCCAAAATCCTGTAAATGAGAGCAACTTTTGGAGAGTTGTGTAGAGAATGAAGTTGCAAGATTTTACCCGAACTTTTTCTTCTGGTAAAATCATGAAAAGTGTCAAGCAATCACTGGTTGATGTTTTTACAGGAAAAATGGATTTTTTGTTCCCGTACTTTTTGTTGTTACTCACTTTTTACTCTCACTTCAGATAGTAATTTTGCTCTTTGACAGTTTTACAGGATTTTTCACGAAAAGTATTGGATCAGAGCTTTTGCTTATTATGCTCAAAGAAAGTGCTGAGAATTTGATTTGACTTGCTTACAGAACACAATCATGGAGTTCAGTTGACGTCACTTTTATCCCCAAGGTTGGTAAGTTAACAATAAATAACTTTAAGGAGATAAGCTACATGCCTACATATTATAAGCTTTTCTCTCTCATTTGTTTACAGAAAAGCGCAAAGGACATTAAATATGGTTGTAATTGTATACGCAGAATGGGCACAATAACCTACTGGATGCAGTGCTTTATTCAACTATTATCTATCCCTTTCCATGGGCTGTCCACCGACTAGTTATGTGCTCTTTACTTAAAGGAAAGTTTTACGGTCTTTTCCCCTACTACTACATTTGCATAATTTTGGTGCTATCATCTAGACGGACAATTTTATGGAAGTTTCACATTGAACGAAATACCTCCAAAGCCTTAACAGCATGATCTTTGACAATAACACTGGAGCATACCGCCTAGCAGAATCCTATGGATTTCGACTCCTTTGATAGAACCCATTATCAACTATGCATCTGTTGCGAGGTGTTTTGGCCATCGAGGCTACTTGAAAAACGCAATATGCAGCCTCTGATTCGTAGACGAATAGCTAGGCTACTATATACCAGGATTGCTGAAACCGAAGTCTATGACAACAAAAGGTTATGCCTCCTCTACTGTGAGTCTAGTTGTGGACGAACTCCTGAAGTTACTCTCGAAAATGGCGTCCGCGCTACCCTCTGCGAAGTGGTTCAAAGCGGACTTAATCTAGCAAAAAGGTGGTATGCTTCCTTCTAAGACCGTCACCGTCTCTTTTACATGAAAATAATTCTCAACTCATGTTGAGGCGGCCACCTACCAGACTACGGGAGAGCTGGTGGTGTGCAAATCCTAAGAATGCACCCCAAGGTCCAAAGATGGATGTACACCATAATAGTATGACCAATAGTAACCTATATGTCTGGAGCTTGGGTTTCCAGGACTACTTTGACAAAGGTAAGGCAGTTCCCACCAAATTCAACGTCTGGCGTGTGTTTGCATTACGGGGGCTATACGAATATGTCCGACGGCAGCACTGGAGGTAATTCTTGAACTCGACTTACTGCAGCTCCCAGCTTCCAATAGCTCTGTTCCCCAGAGACGATCTGTTTTCGAAAAAAAGCTTTAAGTTAATATATACAACAAGGCACTCGCAGTACCGCTATTATGAAAATACACATCCAGGCGAGCACACTAGTTCGCACACCGACGGCTGTAAGGTCTCTGAGGGTATTGGGGCAGGTGTATATGGTACTTGGTAACCTTTCCAAGCATCTTCAAGCGGAAGTGTATGTCATTAGTCTGTGCGCAGAGATTAATCTTTGTAGAGGTCGTCGAAGTGAAAGAATCCTTATACTAAGTGATAATCAGGCACACTTATGGCTCTCTAATTCTTCGATGTCAAGTATTGGCTATGGAGTGCATAGAAAAGCTAAATGCTCTTGCTGAGGACAATGCTATCTAACGTACATATATGGGCACCAGGGCACAAGGGAGTCGAACCGAACGAAATGAGGAAGCTGATTAGTTAGCCAGAATGGCTGCTACCTCGAGCCCAATAGCACCTGATTCCTTCCTTGTGGTAGGTCCTAACACGATAAAGGAAACAATCGGAAAGCAAAATACCAAACTGAGAGAACTGCATTGGCGAAACACCATGGGTATTCGTAAGGCTAAGAGCTTACTAGGGGGCTACTATCTACAAATGATTATAGGTATTTCGACGGGTCATTGCAGGTTAAGAGGCTACATGCATAAGCTATGGATCTGGTCAAGCGATCTGTATTGCTGTTCCTACTCCTCCTGGAGCCTGAGTCCATTTCACGGAGAAGGGCGAGGTGCATAGAATATCTATGGTCAATAGAAGATCATATACACTCCCTACCCCCGGGATCTATTCAAAAATTTATAGAGTGTATACGGCTATATGCAGGGTTTTGATGAGGACACAAAAGACCTATTGGTACCAGTGCCTACTCCGTTTATATCTCTATCTATCTGATCATTCTGTCTGTGATCGCTATAGTTGGCAACCCCATATTCACTGCCTGCCTCGAAGAGGATAAGACGGCAGAACTGTTTCATTATTTATGAGCCAATGTTTTTAGTTTTTGGAACTATTCAACCACTACAACTACTCAGTTTAGTTTGATAAAAGAGTTTGACGTGTTTTATTTTTGTAATCAGTAATGAGTAATTTCTATTATTAGTGGCCTATGAGTAAAACCAAATAAATTTTATTAAATTATGAGCTGCACGCGCATATACATATCTACTTTCTAAAATACTTATACATATTTAGGAGAATCTACATTAAAATTTCCATTGATTACTGTACTTTTTCCTTGTTCAAAAGCTAGTACATAGCATACTACTTAGTATGTACATACATACATGCTATGTTCATCATACTACTACAAATAAACGAAATGAAGTTTGTTCATTTCTTCATGTTCTTGCAGACCCAATCCATGCCATCCTGTAATGGTAAAAAACAACGCAATGAAGACTTTCCGTATACGCATATAAGTATACTTGCATGCACATATGTATGTATGTATTTCGTTTGCATTCTTGCTACTCACTTTGATGCCAGTGCCGTCGACGGCTGAACAGCCTATTATCTGCCAGGTGCGCTCTTCTAAACGCACTAATTGCACCGCTTCGGCTACCTCAGATGCGGTAAGCGCATTTGGTAGATCCTGTTTGTTGGCGAACACCAACAATGGCACCTGCTTGAGACGATTGTCCATAAGTAGTTCGAAGAGCTCGCGGCCAGTTTCGGATAAACGTTCACGATCGGTGCAATCAATTACGTAAATCTATGCGAAAAAAGTGGAAAATGTGGATTTTTTATTTCTTCTTCTAACTACTTTATTATTCTATTTTTTTTACCAATACATCCGTGTTGGCAAAGTAGTTTTTCCAGTAAGGCCGTATTTTCCACTGACCGCCAATGTCCCAGACATTGAGCTTGAAGCCATCGGCTGCCACGGATTTTATGTTGAAACCAGCTGTTGGCGTTACCTGTGGTCAACGAGTTAACCATATGTAAGTACGCACGTACATATATTATTCACTAATCGAAATGTTATCATTCGTTAAATAGTTAATACAAAACAAAATTTACCGTAGAAATTTCTTCAGATGCCAATTGCTTTAGAATTGTCGTCTTGCCAGCATTATCTAGGCCAAGTAACAGTATTCTGGCTTCTTTGTCGGGGCTGGGGCGTAGTTTTCTTAACAAAGATAATAAACCCTGAAATATGTAGAACAAAAAAGTGTATACAATAATAAGATAAATTTTTTAGATATATGTATGTGTACATGCTTAAATAGTAAACCTGCAGAGAAAAAATAAATCAGAAAAACATTTAAAAAAATAAATAAAGGGAATAAAGCCTTTAAGCCAGCTTAGAGTGAAAAGTTGCTAGATCTACCTTATTAGGTAATAAACATTACATTTTGATATATGTAGGAAGCAAGACAAATTAAAAATGCACCGTTTTCAAGAACAACGAAGTCGTTTACATTTTTGATGTGTAAACATCTTTGCTCCCGTTAAGGGCAAAATTAGCGTAAACCGGCACGTGTAAACCAAGACGAATTCAGAAGTAGTACAAATGAGCAACACTGCTAGTTCGGGACTTTTACCGTCCGATTTCGAGCCTAGTTCGGGGCTAGTTCGAGAATAGTTCAGCACTTGATCGGCACCATTTCGTAATTAATTCGGGATCATTTCTGGTCTAGTTCGTGATTAGTTCAGGACTTATTCGGGGCCAGTTCGGGACTAATAATAATAGATTGGTGCTTACACGATATGATAGTGTTTCGCCGAGCTTCACCTTCGATTTGTGACGTGCACCTGCATGTTGTCACACAAAGAGGGGGCCTACATTTTACGCAAACTCCGAAAAGCGATTGTATTTTTATGAGAAGCTGTTTTCATTGTCAGAAACACACCCGGAGGTTTGCCATTTAAAAAACTATTTTTATTAAAAAAAAAACTATTTAAAAAAAAACTATTTTAAAAAAACTTTTTTTATTCGAAAAAACTCAGTTATTAAAATTTTTCTTAAACTAGTCTTTGAAAAAAGTTAAAAAACCGGCATCAAACATTTTTCGTAAGTTTTAATATTATCACGAAATATTTTGGTGCAAGTCTTAAAATATAATAAATTTTGAATCCCGGCGGAAACCCCGAACATACATACATATTTTTATATGTATGGACTAGTATTGGCAGATTTTTTTCCAGCCTTACGGGACAATAGCATAATTTGTCCCGAAAATACGGGATTTACAAAAATTTAACGGGACAAATGAGAAATAAGAGCTGCGGTCAAAATAATAGCAGCGAAATTAAAAATGATGCTGTTGGTAATTTATCTTTATTTTTTTATTCTTAACAATTTTAATTTATAATATGGGTCGATCTATATCAGATACCACATAAATGAAAATTTCAAAGCTTGCACAAAATTCACAAAAACTTATTAAACTAAAAAAAAAAAATGTTAATTAAAATTCCGTTTTTTTAAATAACTTTTCCTAAAAAGATTCCCATTAAATTTTCATATAATAAAGTACAAGACTCAAGTCGCTAAAAGTTACTACTAATTTTTTCGATTTTTTTTTTGTGGAGGGTGTTGCGCATTTTCTTCCATATAAAAATCAGTTTTATTCATGCGTTAGCTCTCTTTAAATGATTCACTGAAATCTCTTCCAAGAAACCAACATCATTAAAAATTCCGTAGTTCCGTTCCGTAGTTCCATAGCTGTGATTGGAGCCAGTAAGTACGAGCATTTCTTGTTGGTGTTGTTGTAGCGGCACTACTAATAACATAAAACGTTGATGCATTCACTGGCATACTATTAATAAATTCCAATACACCTTCTCATATGCATAATAACTTGTTCTTAAAAACACTTGAACAATTCTTCACTATACACTTTCCATTTGCATTTTAAAATTGTACATTAATAACGACATTTAATTTCACTTCCGTCTTTTACACAACACAACACATCTTCCACAAATGTAATCCACAACATTGTGGATAACCACTGTTTTGACAGCGCACAGTGGCAAACAGCTGATGCATTCATGTAAACATCGTTCTTGGGGAATAGCGATAGCCGTTCCGCTCCAGGAAGTTGCAGCGTTTCCGTGACAACGCAAACGAAATAAACAAACGAAAATTAAAATTTCACAATTTCCGATATCGCAGTTTATTGGCAAATCACCGAAATGGTATGTTTCGTAATATTCACATCTATTTACACATTCCCCATTACTTGCCATTTCTTGAAGAGATGAGGCGACAGCTTGCTATCTGTGGATATATATTTTCTTCACTATACTAAAGTTTTATGTTGCAGTAAATATTTTCTGTCTGAGCGCGAATTATGCAAAGGGAAATATAACCGCTTCTATCGGCATATGAATGTACACTAACTGAGAGGGCAAACAACGGACGCATCATACGATTCACCATTTCTGACGTATTTACATAGGTCTATATGTTGCGGGGAATCAGAGTTCGCAAGTGACAAGGGAGCAGTGGAAACAACGACGCGGTTCATAAATTGACAAAGGTTGGGTGGCGGAGGCACACAAGCAGCGGGTAAATACAATGGCGCTCTACTTTTCATGTTTGAACTGCGTATCTAGACAACAGATTATTTATTGTACTGTCTGAAGGTTGTGCTTACTACCCTCCGCATGAGTAAGCATCATCAACTATTTTGGAGAGACAAATTTGTTCAGTTTACAAATGAAATCCATGTTTGCTTTTAGTGGCTTCAATGGCTTTGGCCAGTTCGGCCACAATCGTCAGCGAAGCGGAAACGCTTTTACAGGTGCAGTAAAGAAATGAGAGTGCGATGTTTTTTCTATGTTTTTTATGCTGCTATTTTGCTTTTATATTTTTATTTTCAGATATCTGTTTAAAAAAGTTAATGACCGAACAACAAAGTACTTCGCTTATAGCAGTCAGTTGGAGTTACGCTGCCTACGCCACAGAAAATAAGCTCGTGCTGCGTGGCTTTTTATCTAGTAAACCCAATACCACAATATGCGTACAAACTGCAGAGATCATTACACAATTGGCTGCTTGTGATAGATTCTGTCTGGTGCTATGTAAAAATGGTAAACTATTTAAAATTCGCCCTGAAATAGAAGCGAAACTGGAAGAGGTGAAGCTTGAAATTGAAGTGCATTCGTTTACCCAAAAACGTTCGATTTTCGGCGAACCGAAGTCAACAGTAAATAAAGAAGAATGCTTTATCGTCACCCACATCGCGTGCGGCTCTAATATCACAGCGGCTGTTAGTGCGACAAATGCAGTCTATAGCGTGCCCAGCAAAATTCATCAATTTGCAAAGCACTTTCGCGTGCGACAATTGATATGTGGGTTCGAACATGCACTGCTGCTTAGCGCCAACGGTGATATCTATAGTTGGGGCAACGGATTGTATGAAATTTGTTTTGTTTAAAATTAAGCTTATAATTAAAAAATATAAATTGTTTTCTAGTCGAGGGCAATTGGGACAGGATGTGTTGCGTGTGGAAGAGGTGCCGATGCTGATAGAAGCGCTAGCAGGAATTAAAGTAGCTATCATTGAAATGTTCCAGTCTCGTACATACTT
>NW_016169001.1:13706-18225 GCF_001687245.7 Rhagoletis zephyria
GGGGGGGGGGGGGGTGGCTAGGGAAAAATCATTAAATTCTATTCTATGTGTATCTATAATAGGTACGTCTATGGAATTTCAAGCAAATCGGACCCTAGATAAAATATTTTCTAATAGAACGGTCCTGGTCCACCTATCAGAAAAAAAAATCCTACATATCGTACATTATTTTTGTTTCCCAAATTTAGGTTATATTAGAAAATAGCTAACTATCTTTATTTGAATAAAGAACGTAAGTAATCATTTCAAAGTTTAACTGCAAAGAAAAAATATTTCAATCGATTTATTAAACCAATTTATCTTAAAATTCTAAATTGAGTTGAATAATTTTTATTTTGGCGCGAAGGTTTTTAGAAGGAGTAGTGTATGTGTTCGCAGGGATCGAGTGCTATTCTAAAAAAAGCCCTCTTATGGTCAGATTTTCTTTATTTATGGGACACATATGTATTAGCAACATAAAAATTGTGGAAAAATATTGGCGCGTATTCATAGTCCAGGTACTAAGTCGAAACTAATACAGTTCTAACTCAAATTTGACTACCAAATTAAAATACACTTCACAGACTATGGCTATGAGTTTTGTTCCAATCTTGACAAGAAATCGTGCGAACCGGCTTTTAGAGAAGGAAATATAATATTTTGTTGTAGACTTTCAAGGTATATACTTACATACTTAACCTCTACCGACTCTGATGAAAATAAAGAGGAGTTTAAATATGTATGTAGATTTTGACAATTTTGTTTTTAATTTTTACATGTTTACAGTATGAATTGTATATATTCAACACATTGGCCAGTGGTGCATCGTTCCCCATCTCATCAAATACGTACATATGTGTTATGGTGATCCAAAATAACTAACCTAACGAATTTATGGCCTTAAAAAGACCTTTTTTATGAGAAGAAAATTCTTCCATTTGTAACAAAAATTTGTATTCCAATTTTAAAAGGTGTCGGTGGGCATTTGAAATTTTTCATGTAAATAACATGTAAAAAAATTAGTTTTCATTAAAAACGTTGTAACTATTGAACTATTGGAGATACAAATTTTTTCATATCATATTCTAGTAGAGAACTACATTCTCAAAAAAATTGCCATAAACTTGATTGTCTCGACTTAAAAATTATATATAAAGCCTTGCACCAAAATATTTCGGAAATATATTAAGATTTACGTAACTTCTTAAAAGAATTAAAAGAAAAAATCCCTTCTGATGATAAAAAAGTTTAAGCTTTAAAAATCTGCATACAAATATTTACAAATATTTTCAACGGAATCGTAATAATGAGATTTATGATGCGGTTTTTTTTTACCTTTTTTCAAAGATTGGTTTAAGAAAAACTTGAATAACTGGACCAAACTATTCCGATTTAGACTTTGGGGAATTCTTTTCATTTCAGTCCAAAAACAATTAATTCACGTCCCAACTTTTTTTTTTTATTTTATTTTTTTCGAATACCAACACATCTTAATTCAACTTGGAATGACGCTCGGTCATCCTACATTTTTCTTTCATACATTGAATGAGTTTAGTTGCAAGGAAATAAAAAAGGGTGAGAAAATGCCTTTCCAATATTCATAAATATGTAGCACATGAGCGAAGTATAAAAAATCTACGACGCAATTTTATTTTCGGTAATTAATCGAAATTTTGAGGGTTCACCTGGAAATCTTATTTTAAGTATACCAGCAAAAATAAACTTAGTTACCATCGCTATCTTCTTAAATAAAAGAAATGGTAGGAAAGAAGCCATTTTGGTAGGTTTTTGAACCAGTTCTTGGTAGGTAAGAGAGTTTTTCAGTGGTAACCCTGGTTGCAACCATACCAAAAAAATAATATATAATTGCGCATTTGGAGGCCAAGCCCTTTCATTCGATACCTCATTTCTTGCTATCCAACGAACAGCCAACATTTTTTAATATTTCGCACAGGTTGCAACCCTCTTCGAAAAATAATATCTTTCTGCAAATCGGGAGGTCAAGCCTTTTCCTTTCGACACCTAATTTTTTCAAATTGAATGAACTGTGCAAAGTCTAATGCCATTAACAAAAAATGCCCTCGCGTATTATACATACATAATTTTTAAATAGGTGGCAACCCCACTCAAAAAATGAAATCTTTTGTACGCTCGAAGGCTAGGCCCTTTAATTTAGTATCTCATTTTGTAATCCAACGAACGGCGAAAACCTTTTAACTTTTTAATAGGTGGCAACCCTAGTCAGAAGAATAATACATTATAGCACATGTAGAGGCCGAGTCTTTTCTTCGGACAGTGATGGTGCAGAATTGATGCCTACGCTTATTATGATTGAATATAGTAATTTTGTTAACAGCTGGCAACCCTATTCAAAAAAACATTAGTGCTTTTCTAGAGGCCAATCCCTTTCACCTGACACCTCATCTTTTGTAATACAACGAACAATGCACCCTAACAAACCCTATTAAAATTCTAATTAATAAAGGTCACTCTTGTGTCGATACAAAGTAAAATCTCATCAAAATCCGAATCTCGAATTTCCTTTATACTATGTATAGATTTTTAAAAGGATGTAGATGGACTGGTGCACTAAAATCATCATCCGCATAAAGGAGTCAATATTGGTGGCAGGCCCAATTAAAAAAGTGTATGAAAATGTTGTCGATTTGGTGTATGAAAATGTGTCGATTGGGCGATACTAGTGTTGAGTAAATGTTAGTAATTTTCGAATAATAATAATAACCATTTCTACATTAAAAATTCGCTATGAGCACTTGATAGTTGTTGACTTTTGAAACTATAGTCATAATAAAGAAAACCAAATCGAAATTACTACAAAAAAATTATCGAAGCGCGAGAGTAATTGCGATGAACTGTTTGCAAGCAATCGCGTGTCGCAGAATAGTTCAAATTTAAATTAAAACAACATTCATACACACATTGACATCTCTATGCATTTTTGTACGTAGAACAGAGTTACCGATTGCTGCTACTACTTCCCCCAATCACTTCACAATCTCCCATCCACATAAATGAAGTTGATGAAATTAAGTAATTTGCGGTGAATGCGTTAGTCACATTTTTTAGTGTCAATAAAATTTAAGGCAATTTGCATTCCATACGCAAACACTCTATACTTATGTATGTATGTATGTATGTGCATGTGCTAGTATGCATGCCTGTGTGTGTTTGTGTTGGTGGATGCGTGTTGGGTGCTTAAAAAATAACTCGTTCTAAAATTACAACAATTTACGCATTATTTATTTATTTATTTATTTATGTATAAAGAAAGCAGCTATTTAAGTGTGTGTGTGTGTGTGTGTGCATTGTGCGAATTGTGGCACGCATTGACATAAAATTGCGCAAAAGGGTGTTCTTGTGGAAAATTTCCAATGTGGCGTGAAAAGAGCCTCGAAGGTGCATTCGGTCACACAAACACATCACACACAAACAGAAATATATGAACAAACAATGAAATAGACCCATTGAAAATAGAGTGCATTGCACTGCCCCCTCCATTGCTTAAAAAATATCTGTGTATATCACGTCATCGGTATGGTTGCGTGGATTTCCGCAGTGCACCGGGCTACGTGCCCCACTAAATATGCAACAAAAAAAGTAACTTTGCCGCACAATAAACTCAGCAACGAAATTAGTGCAGTTTTGCACACACTTGCATCCATACGCACATACATATCTACATATGCACATTTCCACGCTCTTGCAAGGCGTGCATTTTATTAACACTACATACATACGTACATATGTATGTACAAATATATGTAATTCATTTCAAAGGGGGAGTAAGGGGTGGCAACACAATCGCCTGATGCGTGGCATCGATGTGTTCAAAATGCGGCCAAACAAATCGAGTTGGCGCAGTGGAACTGGACGCGGGCGCGAAAAGAGTGTAGCGCACAACAAAGTGCGTAAGGCAGATATGTGGAATAGGCGCAAGTGTACCTAGTATAACCGAACTTTTATATAACAGTGAGTACTGCTTTCAGTAAATACAAGTTTATACATACATACATGCGTATATATGTATTCCTACTTCGTCGCGCTTGGGTAATCATATATATTTTTCGCACATTGCCACGGATATTCAGCTGCAAATAAGTCAATTTTTTGCAAATGCAATATCGTAGCAAAATTCAAAGACACTTTTTATGTCCCCAATAAATGTTGGATTGGTTGAGAATTCGAAAATGATTGGAAAACTAATCTTACAATGCAGGGGAAGTCGTCAAGTTTTGAAATTACACAACAAAATGCCGGGACACGTAAGCTTAATTTTGGGTCGTAGATTATGGACCTGTATACGTTTTTCCAGTTCAGGTCATCCGCCAATATATGAAAAAATTCAAACTTTGACAAGGAAACAATTAACAGAGTAGAACATTTTTTGTATTTTTTTTTTTCGTTTGTATTAAAGCCTCCTCTTTTGCCAAAAAGTAATGCTGATGAAGCACAGCGCTCGTAGAAACCATGTTTTACGCGAAAAGGCATATTTTAAAACTGTGACAAATTAACCGGAATA
>NW_016169002.1:0-348 GCF_001687245.7 Rhagoletis zephyria
TTTTTCACAATGGTTTTCACTTTACAAACACTTCCACTTTAATTGAAATTCAACACAGTTGATTATAAAATATTTGCAAATTTTGTAAAAGTGGATTTTTATGGTTGAAATTCAATGAAGTAAATTACCGTTTTTGGGTTAAACATCAAAATTATATATACGTTACGTACATTTGTATGTGTATATAATTCGTTCACTCAACACACGTGAAAATTGATATATGTTTGTATGTATGCAAATTGCGAATGTACCACACCATCCGTTAAATACACGGTCTAAATAAATTTATATGTATGTACATATACGTATGTATGTATATATGTGCATAGGCAAACACTCTATACACAC
>NW_016169002.1:1071-12276 GCF_001687245.7 Rhagoletis zephyria
TATCCAAATAATTGAAGACTTACAGATGCTTGCTTTAAAATGTTTTAATACATCTTAATTTTCATTTGAATCAATATTATTATACTCTTTTGTGAAAATTTTGTTACCAGTTTTTGTTTTATTTAAATAAATCTGAGGCCACTAGCAGAAGTTTTCATAGTGAAGAATTTTTATCGCTTATATTTTAACCTTTCAAGTTTACAGGCGATATTTTTCGAAAATAGGTCTTTATTTTGAAGATAAATCTTCACTTCTGGCGACAATGTACAAGTCAAAATTTTCCATCATATAGTATAGACCCAGGAGTTGATAAGTATGTACTTTGTATTTTTCTAAAAATAAATCTATTAAACGCGTTCACTTCGCTTCCCCTTTTTTGTGCCCTGCAATAAAGAAGTGTGTGTACTTATTAAAAAAAAAAATCATGTGGCAACGTCGCTAGCTATTTTCTCAATTCACACATACAACTTTAAGTTCGGAAAATGCACCAAACGCATTAAATAGTTTGAGTGCAAAAGAGCATGCATCAGCATTTTTTAACCTTAAGTATTCAACAGGCAAACAAATTACATACAATTTTATGTATGTAAGTATGTATGTACGTATATATACGTACATACGCTATTTGTATCCCCTCACAAGTTGATTTGCAAAAATTTTCACAAATGCTAAGCTGGTTGGTATTTAAACAATTTGCTAACAAATTTATTTATTGCCAATGGAAATACATACGTATGTTTCCCGACTTTCGTCAATACGAGCAATGACATTTTATTTTAACAAACAAAGTCCAATGCCTACAGTTTGTACTGAAATTAGTTCGCTTCAGCTGCTGAATGATGATAAAATAATCAATTTATTTACTTATTTCTGCATTCCAATGTTAATGTAGTTGGCGATCACTTGGTGGCGCTGCTATCGCATACGAGTTGTGAGAAAAGAGCGAAAGAGAGAGAGGTAGAGGTAGAGGGACTTATAGAGATCGAGTTTAAAAGTTGTTGCTATATGTAAGAAAACAAAAACGTTTCCATGAGATACAATTTATTGGCCTGACCGGCGAAGTCTATGCACGAACGAATTAATGCTCGAGCTCCCCGTAGGAGCATAGTGGACATGTTGTATTTTTGTTATTTATTTAAGTTGGCACTTCAATAGGGTCACATAATTAATTGCGGGGCAGTTATACAAAATACAACAAAAAATGTCATATTCATAACAACATTATTTGACATCTACACTTTGGTAATCAACTATAAATGCAGAAACTTAAATGAATGGTTGAGCGCACCGACTCCATGGAAGTGATATCAAAAGGTTTTCAATTAAGATGTTGTTTTTATTTCAAATTCAAAAGTTCTCTTATAAAGTTTGGAAAAATTTATTTGCTTTGATAAGTAATGTAGATGGATATCTAAGGAAGTTTTTGCGAAAGTTTCAGATTCAAACAACTCGTGGTTCCAAAGTTATAACAATATTATGATGACGCGTACGCGCTGTAAAACGCTCTATAACCCGGAAAATGATTTCTATGCAAAAGGACCTCATCTTTCGAGTAAGATAACTTAATATTTAAAGTGACCATCATTGAGAAAAATTACAAATAAATTTCGAATATGAAACCGCGTATGTGAGGTTGCACAAATTATTTTCTAGAGAGTTAAAACACTCATATATCAAAATGGTTCTCTATTTTATAAAGCAATCGCATTTCTGGCTAGTATATTTCAGGACGAATGGATAAGGATTGCACCAAGAGCTTGTGTGAGCAAATCCAATTTTTGGGCAGAAAATGTTTGAACTTTAAACGACGATATATAATTCCCAACCATTCCATTTTCCTAAAGGGCATGTCGCTTGCTTAAAAGTATCTATGTGTACGTCTTCATATGTACATGGTTGTGTGAATGTTTGTCATAAACGAAGTAGTAACTCTCGCCTGAGAACCAACAGCAGTGATCGGACTTTCAATAAATGTGTGTGGTATAATCTGGAAAAAAATGTGCTAGATCTCAGGTTTTGGATCAAATTTTGTACAAAAACTAAAAAAATGCTGCAGGGTTTCACCTAAATTGCAAACATTTTAATTAGAATCTAAAAATAAAAAATTATTTTAGTATAATAAAGTGCAAGACTGAAATTGCTAAAAATTGCGTTTAATTTTGGCAATTTTTTTCCTTGACAGTGTAAAGTAGTTCCTTCCATAGCAAGGTATTTTTCGAGCATATTTTGAGAGATTTCTGCAACCTTGCGGAATGCTGCCAGCTTTTGTTTTTATCACATCACGATGTAGCGAACAAATGAGGCACGTCCCAGAAACCGCTACTTGGGATTTGCCGATTTTACAAAACCCCCAGTAATAAGTAAACAACGCCTTAGAAACTTTAGAGCACTGAAGTTTGCTAATACTTTCATAAAAATCGCCGTTTTTTTTAACATTTTCGCTATTAATTCTTTTTATAAATCACATATTTTGCAATTTAACACAATAAAATCAGGTTTCCTGTGGAAAAATTAATTATTGAGAAAATTTACTATTTTACAGTTTATTTTATGCTCCCATTCGGCTTTGTTGTTAATGTTTAGTGTTGGACAATTTGAAAATGTGGTAGATGTCAGACCTGGTGTGGTAGATGTGATAGATGCTCAACAAAGTGGCAGATCCACCGCAATGTGGTAAAGTCCGATCACTGACCACAACTTGCTACGGATCGCATTTTCTACACTCACTTGCTGGTTTGTCTGTAGATTTGGTGGCGGTAGTGAAGGCGTAGGACGCAGGTGTGCGCTGCGAATGAACGACTGACTGACTACGAGTGACGATGACTGTTGCTGTCGCTACTGTCGTTTACGCCGGTTTATGGATACACATACATATACATATGTTATATATATATGCAGATAGCTGTAATGTTTTTGTACTCACGTTCTCGTTGTTTTGTAAGTGTAAACGTGTGTGCGTTTATGTGGCCACATTCCAATCGACAACAACAAAAATGTACAGGCTTTTTAGCCCGCAGAGCTGGTAATGTATAGGTACATAGGCAGAAAATTTTACAGACACTCTGACAAACCATTAGTTTCGCACTCTACCTTTTGTAATTGTATCCGCACTAACTACTACAAAGTAGTATTTTCTGAAAATTCTTTATATGAAAAAAATGCGTAGGGCAGTCAGCAAAAAAATGATCAAAAATCAACGCGGATTTTTAGACATTTGAAACTTGCACATTATTATACTGAAATTTAGTGGACTACAAAACTGCATACCTGAATTTTTTTTTCTAACAAATTTGTATTGCGTAAATTTGCGATTTTGCTGAAACTGCAGATTTTTCTTAAGCTTCGTACAGAGTTTCATTATTGAATTTAAATGAGGTTTGATAAAATATAAGCCATATTTTAATACAAACTTAAAAAAAAATAGCAAGTAAAACTTAGCGAGTATTAACAAAAAAAGCCGTACGATCAATTTCGTGAGTAACAGTATGTAAAATGAAATACATATGTATGAACGTACATATGTGCTAAAGCCGTTAAATGATAAAAAATGGCTGACTTTATACAAAGAACCGAAACTCTCAGACCTCCAAAATTCTAACTCATAAAACCGTGTCGAATGTGTTTGCTGAGTTGCTCCCTAGACGCATAGAGTGACCGTCCCTGGGCAAGTATACAATAAGGAATAAGCTAACCACATTTTAAATGGTGGGGGCTGTGCACTCAACGCTGGCGAATGCCTCAGAGATCTTGCTTCACTTTTTACCTCTGGATATTCATATAAATATGATAACCTTCAGACAAGTTATATTACAATATGACTAATCGCTTTGAACACTCCATAATTATGGTAGATTTTCATTAAAACTTTAGTTCCTCAGACTAAACACTATCGTCTTTTGCTCTGTGGAATTATTTTCAAACAACGATCCCTATAGGAGCGATTTGGAAGAAAACCCAGTATTGAACCACAAATATTGGTTCTGCAGCCATTTGCACCAAGAAATTCAATTTTGGTCTCAATATGGGTTGTGCTATATGAGCAAATCTTACGAGCTTAAACATTAATCTTACATTTCTTTCAATCAATGGAGTTCAAGTACAATAAAGATGAAAATTCAAGTAAATACTTCTGAATTTGACCTTGGCATGACCTTTAGGTGACCTTGAAGGGTCAACCATCAACTGACCACGAACCTGAAGTGATGGAGGCTAACGGACCTCGGATTCACATTCCGCACGTCGTTTGGCATAGGGATGCATAGGTTTCGTTTAATAGATATGCATACACTTTTTTTTTGTAAACTTGTGATATTAGTACAGAAATATTGGTTGCCATATGTTAAAAAAGTTTATATCTAAAGAGCCATATGGTTGCTCAACAATTTTTTTGAGCACATAAGCAAAAAATATTGTAGGGAACATTTTGATACCTACACGCGATAAAAATCACAACGAGAAATTTGGAAAAAAATAAAGTTTTAAGAAGTTTGAAAAAATAAAAATTGTTAAAAAAATTTCCTACTATCTTTTAGAAAACAATTTTTTTTACGTACTTACAAAGTTTCATGAAAATCTTCAAGCGATTTGGTCGCAATAATTATTAAAAAATAAGATCCATAAATAATAAATTAAAGAAAAAAGTTTATATATATAAAAAAATACGAATACTGGCGAAATATTTTGCTGATGTATTTGTGTATACTCAAGGTAAGAAATGCAAATACTTATTGCAGTATTCGTTACTTTGTGTAAATTGAGGGGGCCACTTCAGGAACTTTTACTCATAAACCATAAATCAAGTCCATTCAAATTTTAAATTTAACCTTTTTGACCGCAAATTTCGTAAACAAAAATTCAATTTATTTTGTAAATAAAAGTTGTTATTTATTTTTTTTTTTGGAACACTTGACGCTGGATAATGATGGTTGCTCAGCTGACAACTGAAATTCATCGATAATAAATAAATACAAACTTTTATTTACAAAATAAATTGATTTTTTTTATGAAATTTGCGAAATCATAATATTTTTTATAACATTGGTTATTTTTCAAATAGAATGTTAATATTAAAGGCAAGGGGCGTTAGCATCAAATACAACATATTTGTCAAGATCTAAATAATCTAAAATTGTTATATATGTATATGAAGAAAGAAATATATACATATGTGCATAAAAAATCTTAAATGTCTATATTTAATCAGTTATAAATAATGTGGCTTTTAAATTAAGGCGTGCGAGTAAACTTGTTAGATTACTGCGTATGGTGCAACGGGGCGTATACGTTACATACGCAACTACGGGCATGAGTGGTTATTTTTTTACTTTTTTTAGGACATCTTTTTTGGGTTTTCATTTAAATACTATTTCGCTATAAGACATTTTTGTCGAAAAATGTAACAACTAGTGAGTTTTTACTTAGTGTTCGGTTGCCGCATTTCTGAGAAGTTTTTTCATTTGAACGTTAGTCAGCATTAGTTTTGAACCAGTTCGTTTTGCTACCGGGTATGTATGGGTGTGTGTTAAAGTACTCGTATCTGTACAAAATATTTTTACTCCATTTTTTATTTTTTCTCATAATTATCGTTTTGTTTTTGTTAGTCGTATTTGTATGTATGTATATGTATGTGTAAGCACTTATTTGTATGTAGATATGTCTATTGGCAGCTCTGGGTAGATGTATGTATGTATGTGCGTACTCATTTATTTAATACACCTCTTACTGGTCGACTTAATCAGGCAGTATTCTTATTTAACTCGCATTCAACTGCTGCAATCTACTCGTACTGCGAGTGAGCCCATATGAAGGCACATACTTATAAACATACATACATACATACATATATACCCTGTGGGGAAAATCTCTAGTTCTAAACTGGTGCGCTTCTAGTAAATTTAGACCCAGTACTGGTTCGCGATAAATCTCTTTTGCATGCAAACAACTGGCAAATTTAACATGGCATCCCTTTTTCGATAGTTCCGAACTAACGGGTGATTTTTTTGAGGTTAGGATTTTCATGCATTAGTATTTGACAGATCACGTGGGATTTCAGACATGGTGTCAAAGAGAAAGATGCTCAGTATGCTTTGACATTTCATCATGAATAGACTTACTAACGAGCAACGCTTGCAAATCATTGAATTTTATTACCAAAATCAGTGTTCGGTTCGAAATGTGTTTCGCAAACCCAATTGCTGCGAACGGCGACGAATCGACATTTCACGGTCTTCAGCAACACTCTCAGAAACAGACGCAATATTCTCTTCTGTACGCACTGTACGCATTCGTGTGGTTGGTTTAATGTCCAATAAAGTAAACTGAGTGCGAAACTTGGTCACAATCGCATTAATTGTTTGCTCACTTGGTCGATTATGTAGACCATAAATCGGACGTAAAGCGAACCGAACACTGATTTTGGTAATAAAATTCAATGATTTGCAAGCGTTGCTCGTTAGTAAGTCTATTCATGATGAAATGTCAAAGCATACTGAGCATCTTTCTCTTTGACACCATGTCTGAAATCCCACGTGATCTGTCAAATACTAATGCATGAAAATCCTAACCTCAAAAAAATCACCGGTTAGTTCTAAATTCGTCACTTTAGATATAGATTTCTAGTGAAAAAACTGAAAAAAGTTAGTTTTTTAAAAGTACCACTTTTCGCCGATATTGGACTGGTGTGGATCTAGCTCCTATCGGACTAGTTCCTTTTTGACGATAAAGACCTAGTACGAAACTAGAAATTTGATTCACTAGTCCGTGGTTTCCCTGCAGGGTACATACTGATGGACAAATGTTCGTACATACATCCACGCATATATGTATATTTGTATGTGAGTGCTCATGCCTATGTATGTGTGTAAATAGATATATATATATATAGTATACCCAGTACGGAGCAGCTCAACCAAGTACCTCAGGCTTTAAGCCCAATGCATTTTAAGGTAGTTTAAATCAAATGCAGAGTCGGACAATCGACTTGCTCCTAGCACACAAATCAAACTGAACATTTGAAAGAACATTTATGTACATGTCTGACTGTAGCTAAGCGTGTTAGCTTGTTAGCTTCCAGAAGCTTCGCGTTCGAATCCCAACGGAGGCAATATGTGAAAATTATAATACATTTTTTTTTTTTTGTCGTGGAAATAAGAAAACGCATCTGTGAAGTGCAGAACGAAAGCGTGTTCAAACGAAACATATTGACTTTGAAGTGCTTTATGCCAAATGCATTTTAATGTAGTTGATATCAAATGCAGATTCGGATAACTGGCTGCTTCCTAGGACAGAGAAAGGTTAGAGTAAACAAGGGAGAAGTGGGTAAAAAACTGGCTCAACATCAATATTTAAATTAGTTTAATTTCGTACTGGGTAGATATGTGTGTATTGTTGAATGTCTATTCACAAGTGTATGTATGTAAGTGCATATACATATATGCCGTATGCCATAGCACTGTCGGGCAGTCAGCAGTAAACAGAAGCGTAAAGTATCTTTGTAAACAAAACAATCAACATTTTATCTGACATTTATGTGGCCCCGCATTCCTTAGCGGAATTGCTTTGCTTTTTTCCCCTCTTTGCCGTTGTTGCTGGCTGTTTTTGTTATTGCTGTTGCTGTTTTTGTTTTTGTTTTCTTTGCATGTTGTTATTGCATCTTGGTATTTTTACTGCTGTTGCTTCTGATGTTGTTGCTGATATTGCTCGCTTGTATTGATTCGAAATTTATACGTAATATGCGGCATTTTAGCGAACAAGCAAGCTATGCATGTATGTACATATGGACGTAGGTATGTAGAAGCTGTAGTAGGTACGCCCCCGTTGCGCCGTCGCCACACCATCCACTGCCTGACTACTATCTGGGGGACTCGTTCGTTGTGTGTCTGACTGGTTGGCTGACCGGGTAGCATTTGGCAAATGTATACGAACAATGCAGCGGTTTTGTATGCACTTCTAAATAAGAAATGTTGCAATTGAAACTCGAGGAAAAGTCAAATGCACATCTAGGAGACTCGTGTGTACGCTTGAGCTTACATACTTTATATATGCACACATCCATACATATAGCTGCATAGCTGAGCATATATGTATGTATTGTATATAAATATATGAGCGTACTTGTGTACTTACTCAGCCATTTGCCTACTCAGTGTCAAATTTGCGCCGGAAGAAGTCAACACAGTCATCGCATTTAATGCAGTTCATTCGAAGACGAACTTGCAGTTAAGCCAATGAATACACAATACACTCACACAGTACATACATATGTAAGTACAAACATACATGAACTTGTGCATCCATACGCATATAAATCTACATACATACATACATACATACATTTATGGTTAAATACTAGGAAAAGAATGCATGCGGGTCTGTCAAACTACGACTTTATTGAGAGGGAGGCTAATAACCCCAAAGCATGCAAAGATAGAATTTCATATGCATATACATACATACATTTATACATATGTACGTACATACTTGCATACGAACATATGTATATAAGTATGCACTATAAATAAATACCCTGCAGGGAGTGACGTTTGCTTATACCTAACTTCAGCCAGTTTACGCTAACACTAGTGCTCTAACTATTAACTGTATATTTTGTTCAAAAAGAGCTTACTTTTTTATGTCAGTGAGGGATACCTTTGCATAACATGTCAACTAATTTGGAGCTAACTACTTTTGAACAAAAAATATCAACACAAAAAATTTGGTATTTACTTTTATTCTTTACATGTTTATTTATCTACTTTATATTTGACAATCTATATGTACTTGTATATATCGAGCCCTAACCGCCAAAATAACGTAAGCGACATTTTTTTCAAAATTTTCTTTTTGATGCAGAAATATTCCTAGATCATCTAGATGCATTTCTGCAGACGTAACCTCAAAATGGTTACATAATATAAAATTTCGGACCTCATTTTATTTGTCCTGAAAAGTAAACAATGGTTGCGTGAGGATATCTAAATAAATTGTTTTAAGAAAACAAGCTACCGATTATATCTTCATTTATCGACATCCCGCAAGAATGCTAACTACAAGTTGGTAATTTCTTACAATTGAAAATTTTTCATTGCAGGGTAATTCTTATGCTTGTACATATATACATTAGACTGCATCCCTCCCCATACAAAAAAAAAATCGGTAATGTTTTACCATTGGAATTACAAAACCTATTATATGTATTTTAAAACGTCCTCCAAAATATTACGGAACAATTTTAAGATTTAAGCGAGCTGCACCTATTTGAAAATACCTCTAAAAATGGAGTTTTTTATGAATGAAAATAGTTTTTTAAATATGTTTTTTGAAAAAATCCCCTGAAATGACAAAACGGGTTAAGCTTAAAAATTTACATAAAAATATTGACAAAAAATTAAAAAAAAAATTGAACGGAATCGTTATAATAAAATTTTTAATGCTGTTTTTTTTAACTTTTTTTCAAAGATTGGCATAAGAATAACTGAACATAAACTCTTCCGATTTAGACTTGTGAGGTATCATTGGAAAGGTATTTTCTCACCCTTTTTATTTCTTTGCTAATAAGCTCATTCAAAGGATGAAAGAGCAAGGTAGGATGAACGAACGTCATTGAAAGTTGAATTAAGATGTGTTGGTGTTTGAACAAAAAAGAAAATGGGACACGTATGACATAACTAAAAATAATGGGAAAATACGTTTCTACCGAGATGCCATAAGTCTAAATCAGAATAATTTTGGCCCAGTCATTTAAGTTTTTCATAAACCAATCTTTGAAAAAAGTAACAGCATCAAAAATCTCATTATTACGATTTCGTTGAAAAGATATTTAAATATTTTTATGCAGATATGTTTCGTCATATGAGGGGACTTTTTTCAAAAAGTTTTTTAAGAAACTATTTTTATTCATAAAAAACTGTATGTTTGGAGGTATTTTCAAATCACTCCAGCTCGCTTAAATCTAATATTTTCCGCATTATTTTGGTGGACGTCTTAAAATATAATAGGTTTTGTAATCCCGGCGGAAAAACCGCAAATTTTTTTGGTGATGCAGTCTAATATACATACGAATGTTCATACTAAACTTGAGCAAACAACATTTTGCTTGCATAGTCTTCTGTTGTCTTTTCACTGCAAGTTGAATTATTTTAATATCTATTGCAAAATTTTATACAGACAAGACTAAAGAGTAGAAAATACATAAAATAAAATAAAAACTTTTTAATATACAACGATTTTTTAAATGGACAAAAATTAGAAAATTGCTCAGTCTAATAGAATTTCCTTTAATAACTTTTGATTTTGAAATTTTAGCAAAGGTCATTATAAACAATTTATGAGATTGAAAATGATAAGCGTGAGGCGCATGTAATAGGCCTGAATTGATATGAAAAGTAATATATGTATGTATGTATGTGGATCTCAAATTTGTACTTTCTCTGTTGAAATTTTAGGTCTGTGTTATGTAGTTTGAATATTGTCAACTAAATCTAATGCTTTGTATTGCATGCGCTCCACTTTTTCGTGTTCAATCTCATAAATTGTTTATAATGACTTTTGCTAAAATTTCAAAATCAGAAGTTATCAAAACAAACTCTATGGGACTGAGGTATACATATGTACATGGGCGTAGCCAGGTAGGGGCAGGGGGGTGCTCGAGATCCCCCCTAACTTTCAAATTTTCCTTATATATATATAAAAAAGTACCATGAAATGCCAGCTTAATAGGGTCGAGCCAACACCTAAGTGCGGGTAGAAGTCGCAAGGGTTCAATGTGCAGTTACATTACAACCGGGTGCCGGGACCTAAAGAACGGCAGAGATTTTAGGTAGGTTTCGGCTTTACCAAAGTGGTAAGTGTGTCCGCCCACTTGCCTTTGGGACTGAAATGCTTGCATTTCAGGGCAATGATTAAGACATGAATGAGTTCGTTAAGCTTTTGAGCTTCATGGAGCCTGGACTCACATGTAATGTGGTAGGTTCCCACGTTAAACCTAAACTCCAGATACCTACTATTCATATCCAAATAACATAGGATATAATTTTAGAATTATTTAGGGGTTTCCCGTAAACTGAAAAAATCATTAAAAACTTTGAAAAACTCGAAGCTTTTATTGAGAGATCAAGATTTATATATAATAAAAAAACCGGTTTATTGGATATTCGCAAAATCAAATTTAAAGAAACCAACGCCTAAATATAAAAAAGAATGGTGGAA
>NW_016169002.1:12394-18222 GCF_001687245.7 Rhagoletis zephyria
AAAACTTTTTAATATACAACGATTTTTTAAATGGACAAAAATTAGAAAATTGCTCAGTCTAATAGAATTTCCTTTAATAACTTTTGATTTTGAAATTTTAGCAAAGGTCATTATAAACAATTTATGAGATTGAAAATGATAAGCGTGAGGCGCATGTAATAGGCCTGAATTGATATGAAAAGTAATATATGTATGTATGTATGTGGATCTCAAATTTGTACTTTCTCTGTTGAAATTTTAGGTCTGTGTTATGTAGTTTGAATATTGTCAACTAAATCTAATGCTTTGTATTGCATGCGCTCCACTTTTTCGTGTTCAATCTCATAAATTGTTTATAATGACTTTTGCTAAAATTTCAAAATCAGAAGTTATCAAAACAAACTCTATGGGACTGAGGTATACATATGTACATGGGCGTAGCCAGGTAGGGGCAGGGGGGTGCTCGAGATCCCCCCTAACTTTCAAATTTTCCTTATATATATATAAAAAAGTACCATGAAATGCCAGCTTAATAGGGTCGAGCCAACACCTAAGTGCGGGTAGAAGTCGCAAGGGTTCAATGTGCAGTTACATTACAACCGGGTGCCGGGACCTAAAGAACGGCAGAGATTTTAGGTAGGTTTCGGCTTTACCAAAGTGGTAAGTGTGTCCGCCCACTTGCCTTTGGGACTGAAATGCTTGCATTTCAGGGCAATGATTAAGACATGAATGAGTTCGTTAAGCTTTTGAGCTTCATGGAGCCTGGACTCACATGTAATGTGGTAGGTTCCCACGTTAAACCTAAACTCCAGATACCTACTATTCATATCCAAATAACATAGGATATAATTTTAGAATTATTTAGGGGTTTCCCGTAAACTGAAAAAATCATTAAAAACTTTGAAAAACTCGAAGCTTTTATTGAGAGATCAAGATTTATATATAATAAAAAAACCGGTTTATTGGATATTCGCAAAATCAAATTTAAAGAAACCAACGCCTAAATATAAAAAAGAATGGTGGAAACCGGTTAGGAAAAAACAAGTCAATCACACT
This sequence comes from Rhagoletis zephyria, assembly GCF_001687245.7. Lineage (NCBI taxonomy): Eukaryota > Metazoa > Arthropoda > Insecta > Diptera > Tephritidae > Rhagoletis > Rhagoletis zephyria. Next base: position 13,430 of record NW_016169002.1, read on the forward strand.
AATACTTATGTATGAATTTCTTCGGACTGATAAAGATGACCCTTGTGTGAACTAAGTCTATGTACTTTAGTGCAGAGTAGAGGTATACGCCGCCGAGCCACGCCGCCGCCGCCGCCGTTTTATGTCATTCCTTACGCGCCGCCGCCGAGTTACGAAAATATCAGCGCGGCGGCGGCGGCGGCGGCGTTCGGCGCCTAAGGAATTTTGTACAAAATTTTCATGATGCATGTACATTGAAATACATCGTCTGAAGGAACTAAATACTACTAGTATAAAAACACAATTTTACCAAAATGAAAATTACATTTTTAAAGGAGTTGTTTTTGCATAATTTGGGCCACTGGAAAATAATATGATCTCCTTTATTTTTCCAAAAAGGGCAGAACTCAGAAAAAACATAGGTAACATATTTTTCGATCGAAAGCGTTTATTACAGTTAAATTAGGGTCGAATACTGGTAATCTAACGATTTTTTTCCGCAGTAGACAATCATTTTCAATACTACAACAATACTACTTTTTTATACACATACTACAACAACAAGTTATAACACATCAGAAACTTTAACGCAAATATCTCCTCAATTATTGGAGATAAAACAAATACAAGTTGATTTTCCTGTGCATTTTTTTTAATATTTTAAACAGACTTTCAATAAAAAGCAAACACTTTTTTTTGCTAATTTTTACATTCGTAAGTTATTTTGTTCTGGGGTCCCACATACGTATACAAGTACTAGGTGGCTGTGTGAAAATTACATTCGCTGATGAGATGACATGATAAGATTAGTAGCCTAATGGCTCTTTTGAATCTACCTTATGCGCAGTAGCGCCGGCGTTTCCAGCTGCCGCCGACTGTTTTTGAAGTTGACCAAGCCGCCGCCGCAAAGCCTGTCGGCGTAAACCTCTAGTGCATAGGCGCGCTCGGGCACTGGAGTTGTAAGGGTATGATTGAAAAGCAATAACCTTATACAAGTGCTTATGTATATGTAAATTTAAACATATGTAGGAATGTTCGAGTACACTTTGTATAAAATATTTATTTGCACTAATGAATCCGAAGCTGAAGTCTTTGTTTTAAATCAGTTATCCACAAGCCTTTTTTAGCAAAGCAAAAACGTTTTCAAACTATCACACAAATCAATACTTATATGGCTTCACTTCTTCAGTAAACAATAAATTTAAGCAATTGAAATTTCCAATTACTTTGAACGCGTTTAGCAGTTTTCATTTCTCATTAACTACTTGTTTTCATTTTTAATAGAATTTTGAAAATATTTTGCATCAAAATTCGAATATTTCTTAAAACACATGCAACTGGTTTTGGCACTTTGAAATAACTAAAATTAACTGTAATGCGGGAATAAAAAGAGCCAACACTGCTGGCGAGACCCCAACGACACTGGCAGTGATTGCAGCTGCGCAATGAGAACGGTGAGGCCATATTGCTGGGGGGAAAAAAAATATCCAGGCTACATTTTTAAACCTATAACCGAAAATTTGTTTATTAAAAATCGCAATAACATAGTCTCTAACGTTAGATAAACATTTAATTTTATATTATAATTTTAATGCAGATAAAACAGCTATATCCAACGGAGAAAAAAGTTATAATGGCAGCACTACTTATGAGATACAATCTAAAGATTTCGTTATAAATGTCTTACAAAAATGATTACCCTTGGTACTTACCTTTATATTTATTTATTTTTTTGGTTATGACATTGTTCCAGCAAATAAATCGTTATGTAGAATTTTTCATACTTAAAATTGTGTGCTCAAACTTCTACAGATTTGCACTTATGCGTAAAATTAATTAATTTAGTTAGTAAATCAATCTATCTTGCAAACTTAAAATTCAATAAAGTTAATATCTTTTTAAAAACGAAAGTCGGTAAAAGTAGAAAGCATATTTTATACAAATCTCGATATTACAAAGTTACATGATTTTCAAGAGAAAACTCCTTATCATACAATAAAATATTTTATATCAAAGCAAGTTGCCAAATACATACATATATTGACCGCCTTCGATTCGCCACTTCTCTGCTCGCTTGAGTTCATCTTGCTTTGGCAGCTTTGATTGTGTCTCATTCATTTCGTTCGTGTCGCCACCAGCTGTGGGTTGGCCCATCGAAGGTACACTTAGTAATTTATTTTAAAATGCATACATACAAAGTTCCTTTGGAAATTCTGAATCCATTTTCTTTATCTTTCATAAGAATAACTTAACTTAATGCATATTAATGTACATAGTATGTACACATGTACACCACCCTGCAAGTCTCCACTTCATTGATGTATTAAATTCGGAAGTCCTCTCATCACATCCGGTTGCTACTGGTTCGAGAAAACACTGCCCACGGTATTTATATTTCTAGTGTATTTCTCCGCTATAACGGTTTGATAGGTACTGTATTATGAATACTAAACAACAGTTGCGGTGCCAATGAAGTTATTAAGTAAAGGCTCTCAAACTATTGTGACAGAAAATGTAGAAATTGCATGGGGCTTCCAACACACATCCATATGTATGATATATACCATGGTGGAAAAATAACAAGGTGGTGTCAGTAGCGACGTGTTTGTTGTAATTTTGACAAGATCGGCATGCTTATTTTCAGTGCTGCCGATCTTAATTTTTATATTACTATTCGTTGGGAAATAGTATCTAAAATACTCCATTTTAGTATTTCGTTTTATCGCGATTTTTAAAGAACTTGGTGTTTTCAGAACGAAATTAATATTTAAAATTCCTGGATTTGTATAATTTGTGTCCTCAAAATATAAAATATAAAAGATNTCCTAGCATTGTTTTATAAAACCAAATAAAAAAAATATCTGGAGGTCGCTCAAAGCCCTCAAAGTTTTCCATGTATTTTATATGGGGAAAAAACGTTGCGTAGAAATGGTATAGAATTCTCGAAAATCTGTATTATTCGTTCGATCGGAAAACTCACTTCCTATTCAGAAGATTCCCAATAATATTACGCAGCTATTGAACCCGCTTGTCGCTAAAACACCCACAAACTACATGCAGTAACTATCTTTTCTGATTGCTAGGCAGTTATCAAAGTATTTAATTGTGACAAATCTACATCAAAGATTGTTAAGGACTATAGACGTACTCTAAATGAGCTGGCAAGTAGTTGTTACTCTACTCAAGTTGTATGGATGCCAGGTCATAGAGACATATCGGGCAACTGTGCTGCGGACGAGCTGGCTCGGAAAGGAACCCTACTGTCTGACATCAGTACCGCTCGTAATGCGGGTACTCCGCTATCTTCTCGTCGCCGTCTCTTCTGTTTGGAGCGACCAATGCTTCGCCATGGTATTGGAATTCTCACCGGGCACTGCCTTATGAGAACCCACGCTACCAAGATGGATTTTGCTGCCAAACGATTACTGTCGTAGCTGCCGCGATGAGGAGGAAATCGAAAGCGTGGAACATTACCTATGCCACTGTCTCGCTTTGGCGAGGGCTCGTCGACGCTCGCTCCTCCGCTATTCTTTTGAGTGTCTGGCTGAACTGGATTTGGCCAGTATCTATATGTGTTATGAACGCTTCATCAGAGCTTCAAATTGGTTCCATTTCTGAAGTAGGAGGAGGGAAGCTAGGAGTCTCTAATAAAGCATCACAATGGGCCCATTGAGGCCTAAGTGTTCCCTTTTTCTGTACGGATGAGGGCAGCCAGAATAACCTAACCTAACCTAACCTATTAGTTATAACGTGAGTGTACTGTATAAAACATTCTTATAATGTCGTTGCACACAGGAGCCAATAAATAATTTAATATTTATGACATTTTTGAATAGCTGTTATGAGATCATTTCAACTATCAGTGTTTAAATAGCCAAAGGATTCTTTCTATATATTTAATTTTAAATTAATTTTAATTTAAAGTTCTCTTTCAGAAATTTTATTAAAAATCAATTTCTCTCTTTGCGCCAGGAAGAAAACTTTATACTTCAGATCCTCTCAGTTGCTTCGTTTGAGTGTGGTATTGAAAAAAAAAACAAAATTACAAATGTTTTTTAAACTATGGAGACGTACCACTATTTAAAGTCTTCATCTGTACATTTCTTCATGGCTTGCACATGTACAGGCCAGGCGCGTTTGTTTGACGCCACATTTTTGAAAATCGAGCGAACGGTGCAAATCTTATATCATTTCGCGTAGTATATAAATGTATATAGATTATTTATTTAACCATTTTTTCATAGTAACTATATTTCATAGTACATATACAATATTATAAGCTTTATAGCCCATTCGAAATAGGGCTAAGATAAGGCCTTATAATAAGACATAATATAGACCAACATTCCCTTATTGTAAGCCTGTCGTATTGCCATTTTTTATGGGTAGCATATATGTACATAGTTTTTCAATGCATCTATTTGTAAACAGATATATTTATCTGTAGGTAAAAAGAAATAATATAATATAATATATTATATGTACATACATACATTAGGGTGGTCCTTAAAAAAAATCAAATAAACGTTTTTTTTTCAATCTTACCCCTCAATTGGCAATAAATACCACGGTCACAGATATCACATATAAATTTTGGTCACGATTGGTTCGCACAGGGAACAAAGTACAGATTCCGCTATAGAGAATAGAGAATCAAAAAATTTAAAAATATTTTTTTAATTTAATACCAAAAATCGATACTACTAAAGTCGGCAGCGGTTCCCTAAGTAGCATGGAATATCATTTTTATAACCACAAAGTGTTAAAAGTGAGTAACACAAAATCGTCCGGTTCTGGAGATTTGCTCATATCAA